>NC_134836.1:49997280-50300840 GCF_004210375.1 Tachypleus tridentatus
AATGACCTTGGTAGTTCTAGCAGTATCACAAAGGAACGTATGTACGATTTAGATGGAATTTGCGAGAAAGTGTTAACACTTTAAAGAAAAGTGTTTTGAACTTTGTAAATCCAATCTACAAGACTTGCACGTACCGTCAAATAACCGAGATGCAAGACACGATTCATGAAATAAGCAAAAGCGGTGCCACTGGATTGAAAATGTGAAACGTTTTAATTAAGTTGAAGAAGAAGTGGTTTCCCTTAAATGCTGAGTCGAAATAGGTAGAAATTACAAGGCAATGAATAAATTCTTTTGTTTGATGGTTCGTGATTGCATTTGTTGTTTGTATGTGTGTTGATTAAAATAGTTTGCAAAACCCATTCTTTATGAATTGACTTAGAAAATTAGTGTCATCTGTATATTATTATAACAGTTTATATATTGAACAGACAACTTTTATTGGGTTAAAGTTCCCTCCTAAGAGGTGTGTTCATGTTTTTTCATCAGATTGAATTTTTATGTATATTTGAATATAATAGTATGTGTAATTCCTGTTTTTATCTTACGAATAGGAACTGGCATGGTCTATGTAAGGCAGAGCGACTCTAAACCGAGCGTCGCGCTAAACATGCTCTCACTCCCAGCCGTGGGTGTATAATGTGACGGTCAATCCCACTATTCGTTGGTAAAAGAGTAGCCCAAGAGTTGGCGGTGGTGGTGGTGATGACTAGCTGCTTCCCCTCTAGTCTTACACTGCTAAATTAGGGACGGCTAGCATAGCTAGCCCTCGAGTAGCTTTGTGTGAAATTCCAAAACAAACAAACAATCTTACGAATGCAAACCCAAATAAAATGTATGTCATTTAAAAAAAAAAAAGTGGAGAAGTGTAATTAAAGGAGATAAATAGGTATTGAGAATGAAAGGTGTGTATGTTTTCTTATATCAGAGCCACATCAGGCTATCTGCTGAGCTCACCTAGGGAATCTAAACATCCGATTCTGGCGTTGTAACTCCGTAGACTTACCACTGCACTGGCTGGGAGCCAGAATATAAGGCACAATAGTTGATATGTGAAAGTGAAAGCAATTATAGTTTTTAGACATTTTAAGAAAATTATTAACTCGCAAAGGTGTTCTAAAGCAATTCAACCTGCTCGGTGGACATTGACAAAAAATAAACGATTATCAGAAGTAGGCATGTATGAGAAATGCAAACAAGTAGCTAAGTTCAAAGTATAACTGCTGTAACTTCTTGAGTCATCGTAAGAATTATATGCTGATACTGTTATTATAAAAGTGGCAGAGAAGAAAAGGAATGAGTGAATTATACACTGAGTGCTAAAGGTAAACAGAGGGAATTAGTTTGGCTATTGACCTGATTCTAATGTGAACCAATTGGCCTAAGTGGATTATTGACAAGAAGAGAATTATATGATGTTTAAGATACTTCTGTAGCTAAATGAATGTTTGCACATGCATTTAACTTTGTTCCAATATAGTAGTAAAATAAATAAATTTGATAAAGTTAAGCAAATCTCAAATTAAATTTAGTTTTATTTCTAGTTGAGTAAGAACAATTATCAAACAACCGGTTATATTATTAAATAAATTACTCTGTTTCACCACTGTTTTTTTGATTTTGGAATTCTCGCAAAGCTACACGAGAATTAATTTAGCAGTGTAAGACCAGAGGAAAGGCAGCTAGTCATCAACACCCACCACCAATTTTTGCTACTCATTTACCAAATCTAATAGTGGGATTGACCTTCCAATTAACATCACCACGGCTGAAATGACGAAAGCATGTTTGGTGATGGATGATTTGAACCCTCGACCCTAAGATTACGGGTCAAGTGCTTACCACCTGGCCAGGCCGGCCCCTTTTACTTGGTAAAATGTTAATAAAAAACACTTTTTGGATAATAAGAAATAAATCATTTTAAGATATCGGAATTGTGAACAAATAAATAATATCCACATATTTGGTTTCATCTCATTGCACACTGCATTCCCATTGAAAGATTTAATCTTTTGTTTTACAATTCATTAATAGAACAGTTCTGTTACTCTTTATAGAACTGGAAGAAAGAAAATTTATCCCCAAAACATAAAAATATATACACTGCTGGCCAAAAACTTCAGGCCAATGAACAGAATGAAAAAATATGCATTGTTAGACTCAACCACTTATTTGAGTAGAGCTTCAAAGATGGTAACAAGAAAATGGTAAATAAAAAAATGAAAACTTTTAGCATTCAGTTGGGAAAATGTGAACACTATGAAATTAGCCTAAATACTAGCTGATCAAATGTTTAAGATCATGCTGAAACTAAGCATTAATCTGTAAAACGTGAATAAAATTTAGTCATTTTGTTCAAGCATTAGCTTTATCAACATCTCCTGTGTTACATTGGGTAAAAAACATGGCAAAGGCTAAAAGGTTGACAGAGTTTGAACGTGGGCAGAATTGTCAACCTCAAAAGCAAGGTCTTTCATGTTGAGCAGGAGGATTCGGACGGGTTTTCCCGCAAGACACCAGCCGATCGCCGAACCAGATGGTAAAGACGTAATGAAATTTAATCACTTGTATTCAAGCATTAGCGTTGTCAACATCTCCCACTGGAGAATAAGATACCCTATGAACCATTCATTTCGCTAAATAGTCATCTGTCTATATCTAGACTTAGGTAGTATGTCTAATAATATTTACTTATGATGTAGTGTTGTGCTTGGCAAACAAATGTGTATTTCAATGTTTAGTAGTGGTGACACAGTTTTAACATACTGTTTTGAAATTACAGATGTGCTAATCTCTAGATTACCAGATTACTTGAGTAAGTTTTATAGTTTTATTTTGGAACTACATTTGATAAAAGAATATCCCTTAATTTTTCCATTTCTTATTGGAAAATTTTTTATTTGGAAATGTGGGAACCCTGTAATAAACAAACTGATAGGATTAGTAATGTGGAGGTATGAGAAAGGAAATGCAGTTTTAGTTGAATAATTGCCTGATTAAAATTGAATTTCACACAAAGCTACACAAGGGCTATCTACACTAGCCATCCCTAGTTCAGCAGTGTAAGAATAGAGGAAAGGCAACTAGTCATCATACCAACTACCAATGCTTGGGCTACTTTTTTTACAAATGAATTTTGGGATTGACCATCACGCTGTAATGCTCCAACAGCTGAAAGGGCAAGCATGTATAGTGAGACAGGGATTTAAACCTGTGACTCTCAGGTTGTTTAGTCGAACGCTTTAACCCATCTACATGCTGGGCCAAATCAAAGGTGATACATGCTCTGCAACGTGAAAGGGACATTTGAGAGTTTTTAGTCACATGTTGTTGAAAGTATGAGATCAAAATCAATGAAGAAAAGTTTTAGGTATTTTAAAGGTAATTTACTCCTTGATAAATGTTTAATTTAAAAAATGTAAAACTTTTATTTAAGGTAAATGGACAACACATTTCTGTGACTTGTATGAAAGAGATGCTTTGTTGTGAACTTTCTTCTTTTATTTGATTACTTTTTGTGTTACACATACAGTATATGACATGTATTTCTCACACAGTAGTTTGATTTTGTTTTTTAGACTCCATATGAAAATAGAATTTATAGTTTAAAGATAGTTTGTGGATCCAGTTATCCGGAAGAACCACCAGTCTGTAGATTTCTTACCAAAATCAAGATGACTGGAGTCAGTGATGTAACTGGTTTGGTAAGTTATCTGTCATGCAGTAATTCTGTATGCAGCAGTAGTTTTCATTCAGTAAAAGCCAGTCATCCATGAATTCCATTTATTCATTGAAACTTCAAGGCTGTAAGTTCAAGTCATAATGAAACTACAGAATCTGTAATTTGTTTGTATTAGATGATACCTGGTGTGAATGTTTCTGAACAGAAATCCATATTTTTTTATTCAAAAAGGCCATACTTAGTAATTATTTGCTCAGCTTAAACTACATGTATTCTTTCATCACTAACAACAAGAGGATTAAGTTATATGTAATTTAGTGAATGATATTGTTACCAGGAAACATAAAAATGAAAGAAAATAATATAAAAACAAAATGGGTAAAAAAACTACTTTCACCAATAAATAGTGTGTAGTATTTAAATATAACCTACAGATAAAAAATATAAACAAGTATAAATTTAACTCAAAAAGGAGATGTACAATTTTCTGTTAAATTTGGGAATTAGAAGATAATAACAGTGTAGTGTTATGCCTATAGTTTAAAGAAAATTACGAAGTACAATTTTTTTGAAGGAAAGTTTTTGGAGATCTTAGTTGTGAATAATAAGAAAAGGGTTTGTGATTAAATCTAGCTTTTTGTGACCTTTTCAAAATGCTGGTTTGTAATACATAGAACAAACAGTTTGCTGGGACCTTTCATGATAAATTAAAAAGAAAAAAATATTATTTTGTTCATAGGTTATGCAGGGTTCTGTTAACGTTGTAGATAGCCTGGTAACTTTATAACAATAAACACCAAAGAACTGACCAACCCTATTTTGCTCTGTTTAACATGTGTATGTAAAAGCACTAAAAAATTGTTACAGTGAATATTTTAATCAATTTTCTTGAGCGGAGCACTTGAAATTCTCCTTCCGTATCCCTCAGGGTTTTTTAAGAAATTTGCAACAGCATTTGTACTATACCCAGTCTCACCAGCGATGAGACCTTGCTTTTGCAGCTCGACAATTCTGCCACATTCAAACTCTGTCAACTTTTTAGACTTTGCCATGTTTTTACCCAATGTAACACAGGAGATGTCAGTGGAGATGTTGACAATGTTAATGCTTGAACACAAATGACTAAATTTTATTATGTGTTTACCAATTAATGCATTGTTTCAGTATGATCTGAAACATTTGATCAGCTAGTATTTAGGCTAATTTCATAGTGTTCACATATTTCCTATTGAATGCTAAAACAGTTTTTTATTTACCCTTTTCTTATTTTCATCTTTCAAAGCTGAACTCACAAAAGTGGTTGAGTCTAACAATGCAAAATGCATATTTATTCCTTATGTTCATTGGCTTTAAGATTTTGGCCAGCAGTTGTCACTGTAAGACACCTATCTAGAAATTTGACAGTGTAAGACATCTATCAGACATATTGCAGTGTAGTGTAAACCTATGTGTCAGATCAGACATCTGCCAGTGTGTGAAACCCATCAGACATCTGCCAGTGTGTCAAACCTATCAGCATCTGCCAGTGTGAAACCTATCAGACATCTGCCAAAACCTATCCTATCTGCCAGTGTGTGAAACCTATCAGACATCTGCCAGTGTGTGAAACCTATCAGTGTGTCAAACCTATCAGATTTCAGACATTTGCTAATGTAAGACACCTCTATAGATGTTTACCAGCGTAAAACTTTACAATTACAAGATTGTGTAGATCCATCATCATAGTAGTAATTTTTCAAAATTATGCCATTGTTTAGCATCATGAATACCTTTTATTACAAGCATGATGTTTTAGACTAAAGTAACATTATATATATTTCATGATTTTCTAGATCATTAAAAAATTTTATATGGAAATAAACTTCTTCTTTTTTTTTGCATTATTTATTTCTAAGTAACCTAAATAACTTCAGATAGAAACTTTTGGTTGTAATTTTCTGTGTTATATCATTATCCAAAGAAAGTGGTCAAGTCATAACTTTTAATTTATTATGAAAACATGGATTAGGCAGACTTGTACATTGTATTTGTTGTAATGTATTTCTTTTATGTCTTCCAGTTCATTTATTTTAAATGTCTAGTCATTTTGTTGTTATGTTTAATACAAGTAGGGGAATCTTTAGTTTGTTTGTAAGAATTTCCACTGGAGTAATTGCTACATAAATTGTGCAAGTAGATTTTTTTTTGTACTAGAACTTGGGAGTTTCGTAACATATTAACCTTTGACTTTTAGTTGTTTAATCTTGCCTTTGTATAAATTATTTTGGATGTTTTAATGTTTTAAGATGTATTTTGTAATCAGTGGACAATGCTTTAAGAATTACTCCTAATTTGAATACCAGATCAATGCAGGTGAATATAAAAATTGTCATTATACGATAGTGTTAACAAAGATTAACCAGTTGGTTCTAGCAATGAGCTGAGTTTGTTAAGATGTGTTTCACTTTATGAAGTTATAAAAAGTTTGTAAGGTAGAAATTGAATTAAAAATTCCAGTTGGTATCTCATAGCTCATATTCTGTACAATCTAAAACAGGAGAAAAGTTTATAAAAACAACTAATTTCAGTGACACCATTCAGTGAATGCTTTTTTCCTTGTTTTGTAGATTGAGAGAAAAATGATACCTGTATTAAACCATTGGCAGAGAACTTACTCAATCAAGACAATATTACATGAACTTCGTAGAGCAATGACTTTACGAGATAATCAGAGATTGGCTCAACCACCAGAGACTTCAACATTTTAACATGAAGGATGTGAAAGACTTTTGCAATGTGAAATGTCAATTTTGTTTGCACCAAGGCTCAGTAGAATGATGCTGTAGCTTCAGAAAAAGGAAGCTTTAACATGTTAACAAAAATTGGCTGGAAAGTGCTTAACTACCTCTATTTTTTGCAGGTTATATTATTATGTTTTGTTATTGAGGACAACTTAATGATTTAAATTAAAGCCATGGGTAAAATTGTTTTTAATTATTTGCTATATTGGCACTACATGGAGTGGGCTTACATGACATTACAAGAAGAAAATGTTTTTTTCCTCATGAAAAAGGATATAATATACCTAGTATAACAAGAAGAGGGTGTGATATTATTTTATATTACAAAAAGAAATTGGATGTATCTGATATCACATAAAGACTTCTGTCATTTTGCATGGAGATAGGAAGGGTTTATCTGATATTTCAAGAGGAAATAAAGATAACTTATTTAAGTGTACAAGGAGTAGAAGGGAATTTATGTTATCTCACCAAACTACAGAAGGTTGCAAGTAAAGAGATTGGGGATTATCTAGTGTTAAAGGAGAAAGAGGGTTGCTTGGCTATACTAATGTAGAGAAAGGTTTTATTATACTGCAAACACTTGCAGGTTGCCTGATATTGCCAAAAATAATTTTATTTTACATTTTTTGTGCAGTGAGAAGATGGGTGAATTGTGTGCTGTTACAAAAAAAAAGGTGTGTGATTTTGTAGAGGCGACTCATGTCATGAAAGGATTGTGGAATTTTCTGGTATTAAAAAAGAAAGAAGTTTGATTACAGAAGTAAAGTGATATGTTTTGTTGTGCTATAAAGAAATGGAAGGAACATTTGGGAAGATATGTTCAACCCACAAGCATAGAGAGAGGTTTTTCTTATACTTTAAAAAAGTTAGAAGAACTGATGTGTGCTATGAGAAATTAGGTTTGTCTCTGTTAGAAAAAGCTGAGAAGTAGCTTTTCTTTTACCTCAGGTGATGATGTATATGTTTGATGTTAGATGAAAAGGGATAAATTGACAGATGCCACTTTTGGAAAGGTAATTTCAGTTGGAGAGTTGTATTTTTAAAACAAATAATAATTGAATTAATATTAGAGTATGTTCAAACTAAATTACTATACAGGCAGTTTTAAATTTTGTTGGATTTTTTTCTTTGAAAATATTTGAACAAACACAGAATATCCTGATAGATTTTAAGTCTTGTTGCCAGAAGTGTAAATGTGTAACAACTTATTGTTTTTGTCATATGGAATAAGTATTAGCATGAATGATTGCCACCACCTGTGTTTAGTAATTCATGAACTTGTAATAAAATGTTACAAAATAGATTTTTACACAGTACTCCAGTATGTATTTTGTGAAGCTATATGTCTTTTTACTTCTAGTTTATAGTATGAGAAGAACTTTAACTGTGAAATATTAATGCTTTTGAAATGATGGTGACTAAGTGTTTCAAGAGATTCAATCTTTCTCTACCTTTGTAAAATATATGTTTCGTTTAAGGCAGCATTTCCCTCCCTCAAGACACTGTGATTACTGCTACAGCACATCCAGTGAAATGTGAATAGAGCCATTCACAAAACAAACTCAAACAGAGGACAAGGGTAATCAAAATTATTGTAATTTATTGTAAGTTTAATTTATGTGGATATCGAATAATTGAACATTTTACACCATTTCACTTGTGACACACACACACACACAGTTATGTACTGTTGCACATCCTTTGGGAAACATAGGAAGTACAGTCAGAAATATTAACATTTAGTCACACAGTTACCAAGAAGACTAATTTTAAAGATGAATATTCCTATTATTCAAAAAAAACACCTGACCCACTATTTGTTTTTTCTAAGATGTACACACTATATTCACAAGAACACAGTTTTGTCCTCACTCTTCACATATCTTACAATATATAAATGTTATAGTTACTTACTGGTTTTCTTAATCTTAGTTTGGAACCCAACTGAATAGTTTTGCAAATGTCACTTTAGTATGTATTTACACAAGTTTTATTGTAAAATATTCTTTAAAATATTTCAACAAGTAAATTTTCATGAGGACATTTATCTACAGAAATGTTTGAAAACTAACCTTGTTTGTAACTGGAAACATTTCTATTTAGAGAATAATAAAAAACAAATCCTTTGATATCTTGTATTTTGATAAATGTTTATGCAAGATTTAGCTTTCCTGCAGATGAGAGCTGTACTCTGTTAGCTGCATTAATTGTTCAATATTGAGGCACGTTTTCTGACTTTGGTAATAAGGTTCCAGACGAAGTTAATTTTATGATTATTAACAAAACTGTGTATATAATTTTAACTTAATAGCTGTTATTAAAAGCCAGACTGATTAACTCTTATCTTTGCCTAACAGTGTGTTTAGTGTTAATATAACAGGCTCTCTTAATGTAGAAAATGTATGCTTATCAGTAAAGAAAGGTAATAGAGATTGAATATTACTGACCACATTGTTTCTTGTGTCACTATAATTAGTAAATTTATGAAAACCTGCACACAAAAGGCATTTAAGTTTTGAAGCTACCAATATTATTGTAAATGTTCTTGCAAAAATCGTTTAGCTCTCATTTTACATAAATTAATTACAGTTGCATGCTTCGATGCATGTATATACAACAGTTTTAATTATCAGTAATTTTAACTTAATAATTTCCATTGCAAGTGTGGTATTCCTGGTAAAAGGGTTTCACAACAGAGCTCTCAGTTAGGTCTGCTAATTGAAGTTTCAAGGAGTACCACTCTATGGAGTATAAAGAGCTCTCCAAAGTCCAACTGGAATCTTCTTGAAAAAAGCTTCAGCATTGATAATGCACAAGTACAAAAAGAGCGAATGTTTAATGCTGTGTCTCAGAGTGATAAGAGTGAAATGGACACTTCATTAGAAAACTTATCAATCCGAAGTGCCCCACAATTACAAGTGAAATCATACACTAATCTTAAAAGTGATGCCCCAAGTTATTGTTAAATATAAAAACGTTTAACAAAACTACGTCTGCAATGAGAAAACAATACGCTTAAACGTAATTTAAAACCAGGCTTGCAAGAAGTTTAGCTTATGTCACCGTTACTCAAATAAATTAAAACTAATCTTACATTTCCAGTATCGTATCCAAAGTTAAAATGTTACACCCACAGTTTTCACAGTACTGCGGTTAAAGATCTAGAGTTATGCACAACTGTAGATGAGCATAAAAGGGTAGTGTGAACAGGTGTGCTTAAACAGATCACTTACCCCAAGTGGGCAGGAGTTTGCATTTTTGAAGCTAGAATAGACTAGAGGAAAGAGACTATATTTGTCACAAGCCACCATCAGTGATCGTTACAACCCTGTCTTGTGCTTGACTCGTAAACATGCTTGCCTTTTCAGCCATGAAGGCGTTGTAAAGTTATGCCCGATTCCACTATTGGTTGGCAAAAGAGAAGTCTGAGAGTTGACAGTGGGTGGTGATTACTAGCTGCCTTCCCTCTAGCCTTTCACTGCTAAATTAGGGACGGCTTGTATAGATAATCCTCGCGTAGCTTTGCGCGAAGTTCAAAACCAAACTCAATCTTAAATGAGCAAAATATCTTAAAGGATTAGGTTGAGGAATAATTCGTGAGCGTTTTTAAATAATTTCATTCAAGCATTACATGCAAGATATACAATACTCATTTCATGAACACATTACACCCAAAAACATTTATTATGATACTTGATTTCATGTAATTCCTAGGTATCTAGTATGCATTATTTTAAACGAAATTGCAAGAAATTAAATGCGAAAAGCAGATGGTGTCGAAAATGCTCGATTTTGTCCACTTGACATTCCATTTAATGAACTGAAAATGAAAGCAAAAATTAAAGACATATGAAAATCAAACACATTATCTATTAGAGCAAAAAAATTATCTACCAAATGACATGAAATATTTTGCGAAAGCTTTTCATTTATGAATATATTTTTTTAACTTGAAAAAACGCTCACGAATTATTCCTCAACCCAATATATGAAAAGGAATAAATTCGATTTTAGGCACAAAACATACTTTACATTGAAAATCTGAATTCACTGAGGAATACGATCTGGATCACGCTTGACCCATATCGATCCGGCATGGCCAAGCTTGTTAAGGCTTGCGACTGGTAATCTGAGGGTTGCGGGTCGCATCCCCGTACCGCCAAATGCACGCCCTTTCAGCCGTGGCGGCGTTATAATGTGACGGTCAATCCCACTATTCGTTGGTAAAAGAGTACCCCAAGAGTCGGTGGTGTGGTGATGACTAGCTGCATTCCCTCTAGTCTTACACTGCTAAATTAGAAACGGCTAGCACAGATAGCCCTCGAGTAGCTTTGCGCGAAGTTCAAAACCAAACTCAATCTTAAATGAGCAAAATATCTTAAAGTATTAGGTTGAGGAATAATTCGTGAGCGTTTTTAAATAATTTCATTCAAGCATTACATGCAAGACTATACAATACTTCAAATGCATGAACACATTACACCCAAAACATTTATTATGATACTCTTGATTTCATGTAATTCTCTAGGTATCTAGTATGCATTATTTTAAACGAAATTGCAAGAAATTAAATGCGAAAAGCAGATGGTGTCGAAAATGCTCGATTTTGTCCACTTTGACATTCCATTTAATGAGCTGAAATGAAAGCAAAATTAAAGACATATGAAAATCAAACACACCATCTATTAGAGCAAAAATTATCTACCAAATGACATGAAATATTTTGCGAAAGCTTTTCATTTATGAATATATTTTTAACTTGAGAAACAGCTCACGAATTATTCCTCAACCCAATACATGCAAAAGGAATAAATTCGAGAAAAGGCACAAAACATATTCTTTACATTGAAAATCTGAATTATTGAGGAATACGATCTGGGTCACGCTTGACCCATATCGATCCGGTATGGCCGTTGTTAAGGCTTTGCGACTGGTAATCTGAGGGTTGCGGGTTCGCATCCCCCGTCGCGCCAAACATGCACGCCCTTTCAGCCGTGGCGGCGTTATAATGTGACGGTCAATCCCACTATTCGTTGGTAAAAGAGTACCCCAAGAGTCGGCGGTGGGTGGTGATGACTAGCTGCATTTCCTCTAGTCTTACACTGCTAAATTAGAGACGGCTAGCACAGATAGCCCTCTAGGCTTTGTGCGAATTTCAAAACAAACAAACAAACTTGATCCAATCCAGCTATTCAACAGGAAATATAATTATTTCTGGACTTGACGTCCTATATTCCTTACAAAAATGGACGAATCCACGTCTTACATTTTTTCAAAAAATTGTGGATTAAAGTGGAAGTCTGTTCATTTGAACTGAGAAATAACTTGGAAGAAACATATTGAAGACATTTTGTTGGCCAACTGTGGGTTGTATTTTATGAAGATCAACTAGTGAATTGCATTTTAACAACTTATTTGTTTAACCTCAGCGAACGCTGCCAACGTCAGGCTAAAAATTTTAATTTATCCATCGGATGGTGATAGTGTTCGATAACATTTAAGTTTCCTTAACTAGAAACTAATCCAAACCAGTGTATATACACGTTATAAGGTATAGTGATAATTATTAGGATATGAAAATAATCCGGGCTGAATACACAAACATTTATATGTTAAAGAGTAAATAGTGTTTTATTGGTAACACTTCAAATTAAAGCTACATTATTTCATGAAAATACGTTTTAAACAGTATTAACCCTTAAACTGCGGCCATCGTCAGTTGATGATTTTGTGCTTGGTACAGCAATCATAAATTGATGATACAAGCTAAAAACAGTTGGCAACCTCCTCACCCCGTAGTGACCGTTCCCATTCAAAGTGTTGCTACTGAGTCAATTTTTCAGTATAAGTCGCGGAGCAGATAAGGAAGGGGGCGTCGTCTAAGGGAATGAAGCGAAAACGGTTTTCATCAAAAGACAAAACTGAAGTATTAGCACGTGATAATTATTCCAATGAAGAATAAAACTTTTTAGAGGTTTCAACATCGTCAATTTCAGTTGTTTCAAACTCAACGTGATTTAGAGAGTGAATCGGAATCCATTGGTTTCTAATGGGTAAGGTGTTGCAATTTTGATTCTTTTAATAGTAGAAACGCTGAACTCAGATAAATTTAGGCTCACTGATGAATCTAAAGAATATGAACTTTGTATTGTCATATTTATTCAAAGTATAATGAGTCATATTCCCCAAGAATTCAAACAGATACGATTTTTTTTTAAATCCTTGAATTCAGAAGAAAGTGACATTCCCCCTACTTCACAAAGTAAGAAATGGAAAGATACAACTATTGAGGAAATGTGCACTTTTTTTGCTTTGGTCATGCTTGTGCCGCATATAAAAAAGCATGTTTTGGCTGATTACTGGAAAATGATCCACTTATAAGAACTCCACTTTTTCCAAAATGCATTACTCGATATCGATTCAGGGAGATTCTTAGATATTTGCACTTTGCAAGTAACGAAGAACGGAATGCAAACGATCGATTATGGAAAGTCCGACAAGTGTTTATGATGATGAAGAATAAAACGGAGGAACCTTTTTTTCAGTTTCGAAAAGTAGTTAGCGATAAATATTTGATTATTTTCCAGGATCGCATTGTTTTCATGCAATACATTTTGAGCAAGCACCATAGATTTGGAATGAAGTTCTTCGTATTATGTGATTGTGAGACAGGAACTGTAATGTATATGATTGTCCCTTTGCAAGTGATTAAAATGTCCCCAAAGATCCCCGATTAGGACTTTTACAATCAGTTGTCAAGCAATTGATGAAATACATCCTTGGAAAAGGTCATATACTACATACCGATAATTATTATACATATCCGGAATTATGCAACTTTCTCTTTGAAAATAAGACTGGTTTTTGTGGAACAGTTAGAACTAATCGAAAGAACATGCCTAAATTTGCACCTCTGAAGAAGGGAGATGTTGAGACCAAGAAGCAAGGGAATATTTTAGTACTTCAATGGAAATGCAAACGCCCTGTTATTTTGATTAGTACAGAACATGAAAGTGAAATGAAATACAGTAGAAAAGATTATTCTAAAATTAAACAACCAATTACCAAACCCCATATGGTTTTAGATTATAATATCAACATGAGGTTAACTGATAAAAGTAACATGCAAATTGGACAAACTGATTGAATTCGTAAATGTGTGAAGTGATACAAGATACTTTCTTTTCATCTAATTGATATCTCAGTTGTGAATTATTATAATATGTGTCTAGTTTTGTTTGTTTGTTTTGGAATTTCGCACAAAGCTACTCGAGGGCTATCTGTGCTAGCCGTCCCTAATTTAGCAGTGTAAGACTAGAGGGAAGGCAACTAGTCATCACCAGCCACCGCCAACTCTTCTGCTACTCTTTTACCAACGAAAAGTGGTATTGACCGTGACATTATAACGCCCCCACGGCTGGGAGGGCGAGCATGTTTTGGCGCGACTCGGGCGAGAACCCGCGAACCTCAGATTACGAAGTGCACGCCTTAATGCGCTAGGCCATGCCAGGCCCATGTGTCTTGTAAAAACTGGCAAGAAACCATCGTTCAGAATAAAGAAAAGAGGCGAAAGATGGTGACTACCTGGTGCAAATAATGTAGAGTAGCACTGTGCATTGGAGAATGTTTTCGTGATTTTCATACCCTAAAAAGAAATTTGAATTTGAATAAAGTAAATTTTATTATGTTTTTATTTTTATTTGCTTTCATGTTTTGTTCAAAATTCATTATAAAATTGCTAAAGATCATGTTTAAGAAATATTTTTTTATGTCTGTGGTGAGCTGTTATTTGGATCATTCCCGCTGTTTAAGGGTTGAGGTTTAAGTATCAAAAGCTGAAGAAACGTTAAAAATTAAAATGTTTCGAATTTCTGATAAAAATCTATTGAGCTGTTGATTTTATTTTCACGCTTCTTTCAGTTTATTAATTTCAGATTCAATATCAAAAACAAGTAAAAATAGCAATTTGGATTTATCTTTTGTCTCCCATTGTTATTGATGTACGTTTGTAAGTTAAAAGAAACTGTTCATATTTAAAAGAACTTTTGTGCCTTTCATGAGAAAGTATGGTATTATGAGGTAAAACCGAGTTAAACACTAAACAATCGGATATGTTCATTTAACTGGATATAATTATCACATCTTGTGCCATATATCTTACTAATTGATTCATGACTTAAAATGAAATAACGAGACTGTACACAAAGTGAAGTGTAAAATGAACAGTTTCAATTGCAACAATAAATACGAATACGGTGTGTCTTGATGCTTTTACTTAAACAGAGGACTTTCATTTTTACCCACAACTAGTGCAAACCACGTATACGTGTTGGTCCTTCTCATTGCAATATATGTGAGGTCACGACCTTTAGGTGTCACCTGAAGTACCGCTGAAAGGCACTGCTGTTGACAACCTTGCTTAACGTGTAGTTCAGATTTTATCTAGTAGAGAACTGTTGTTTATTAGGTACACAAAGAACTATTTGTGCTCCGTCTACCACAGATATGGAAACTCTGTTTCTAAAAGTGTAAGTCTGCAAACATATTGCTGTGCCACTGTTGTTGTGCCAGAGAACAACCAATGCAGTTGGAATTAAATCATTAATAATTAATAGCTGAGTCAGTGTTAAATTAAATAAAGAAACTGAACATAAAGCGCAAAACAAAATGCACAATCTTGATTGTAACAAAGAAAAATAGTATATATTTAAAAAAGGCTGGTATGGGATGAGAACATTTTCATGTTCTCAACCCACACCAGCCGTTTTTAAATACAGTGGTACCTCGGTTCTCGAACTTAATCCGTTCGAGAAGGTTGTTCGAAAACCGAATCTATTTTTCCCAAAAGAAATACTGTAAATTAAATTAATTCGTTACAGACCTCCAAACATTACGCATTCTGAAGCATTTTAATCAAAAATATTGCTTATTTATACCTGTATAATAATAATTACATGCATAAAGCCAACCACAAAAACTATAAACACAATAAAAAAACAATAAATGAAATTTTAGGAGAGCTGATGGCGTAAGTGAAAGGTGGTGAGGAACGTGGAGAGTAGGAGAGTTATTATTGTTGGAAGGGGAGTTACCTGACATTTTTATGGAATCCTTCTGGGGTTCTTTCTCTTTTCTGTCTCTTTGCACCACTACAACCTGCTTGAGACTCACTGGACCTATTTCTCACTAAAAACTTGTCTAATGAGGTTTGTTTCTGCCTGCATTTTAAAATGTTTCTGAAGTAAAACATGGCATTGTCATTGAAAAGGTTTATGCTGCGGTTTGCTACAGCTTTTTCAGGGTAAAATTTTTCCATAAAACTTTGTAACTCTCCCCATTTTCCACACATTCCCTTCATTAATGAACTAGGAACATCCTCTCTTCCCTCCTCCTCATCTGAAGTCACATTCTCAGTTGCCTTCTGTTGCTGCTCCTTCTGAAGGTCTTGGAGTTCTTCCGTGGTGAGCTCAGTGTTGTGGTCTTCCACCAACTCCTCCACATCATCACCACTCACATTCAGACAATATCCTCGACAACAGGCTCATCCTCAAAGCCTTCAAAGTCTCTATCTGCTACTGAGTCTGGCCACAATTTCTTCCAGGTCCTCAAAGACACTTCCATCCAGGTTTTGTCTATAATCCTCAAGCAATGGAGGAGATTAAGGGAATTTTTCCAGAACTCTCTGAGGGTTAATTCTGTGTGAGAGGTCACTTCAAAGCACCTTTGAAAGAGTGCTTTAATGTAGAGTTTCTTAAAGTTCGATATGACCTGCTGGTCCATGGGCTGAATGAGAGGAGTCGTGTTAGGGGGCAATAGCTTCACTATAATGAAACTGTACTCCTGCACCAACCCGTCCTCCAAGCCTGGTGGGTGAGCAGGTGCACTGTCCATCACAAGAAGGGCCTTGAGTGGCAACTGTTTTTTCGTAAGGTAATTCTTTACACTTGGGGCAAACACTTCATGGACCCATTTCATAAGAAAATGCCAGGTTACCCATGCTTTGCTATTAGCCCTCCACATGACATTTAGTTTACTTTTCAGGACATTATTTTTCTTAAAAACCCTCGGGTTCTCAAAGTGGTACACAAGCAAAGGATTAAGTTTTAAGTCCCCACTTGCATTACTACATAACAAAAGAGTTAGCCTGTCCTTCATTGGCATGTGTCCTAGCAGTGACTTCTCATTCTTGGTGATGTAGGTCCTCTTTGGCATTTTCGTCCAAAAGAGGCCTGTCTCATCACAGTTGAACACTTGTTGGGGAATAAAACCCTCAGCTTCTATATAGTCCTTAAATTCCCTAACAACTTTATCAGCAGCGTCTTTGTTATAACTGGCACCCTCCCCATGTCTCACCACACTATGTATGCCACTTCTCTTCCTAAATTTTTCAAACCACCCTACTAGCCTTAAAGGCATCACTTGTATCAGCACTCGTTCCAGGGGTGTTTTTCAAGAGGTCAGCATGCAACTGCTTTGCTTTCCCACAAATGATGGTCTCAGAAATGCTATCACCAGCTAACTGTTTTTTCCTTTACCCAAATCAACAACAGTTTTTTTTAATTATTTCATTGTTTGTGAACTTTGTTTCGTGAGCTCTGCCACTCCTTTTGCAACATCAGCTCCTTTGATGACCTCTTTATTTTTTAGTATGGTGCAGACTGTAGACTTCACCATACCAAACTGTGTAGCAAGGTCAGACACGCGAACACCACTCTCATATTTCGCTATGAGATCTTTTTTCACATCTATTGTGGCTCTAACATCTTTTCTTTTGGGTTTTCTGCTTTCATTATCTTTTTTTGACCCCATGGTGGCTTATTTAATCAGAATATTTTGAAAAAACAAAAAAACGAGAACGTTCACAGCAGATTTTAACAGGGATGTGGACTGAGCAGCAGGTGCGGGTAAAATGTTTTGAGCAAGCTTGGCGTGGGCCGAATATGGTCGAAGGGTCATTCGGGTCATTAGTTGGGTTATTTCGGGGGTTCGGGTCGTGATAGATTGGTTCGGGAATCGAGTTTATGTTCGACAACCGAGACATTTTTTCTGAAACAATATGTTCGAAAATCGAATTGTTCGAGAAAGGAGTCGTTCGAGAACCGAGATACCACGGTATATATTTTTCTCTACAAGTGGATTTTCTTGTTATCAAATAAAGGTAGTATATGTATATGTGTTTATGATTATGCTGGTCAATCACTTTGATTGGACCTTTTCCAACGGGCTCGGCATTACCAGGTGGATAATGCACTTGACTCGTAATCCGAGTGTCGCGGGTTCGAATTCTCGTCACACCAAATATGCTCGCCCTTTCAGCCGTGTGGCGTTATAATGTAACGTTCAATCCCATTATTCGTTGGTGAAAGAATAGCCGAAGAGTTGGCTGTAGGTGGTGATGACTAGCTGCTTTCCCTCTAGTCTTGCATTGCTAAATTAGGGACGACTAGCACAGATAGCCCTCGTGCAGCTTTGCGAGAAATTCAAACCAAACCTTTTACAACAATCCGAGTTGGAACCACACGCCAGGCAACAGTAGGGTAAGGTGAAGTTTAAGACTCACCAAATTCAACATTTCTCAGGTCAATTTGCATCCAGACAGTTAGTTACATACACTATTATCGTGACATAATTATTCTCATAATAATACAGGTGGGGTTGTAACCCCTAGATATCAACAACTTTCCATAATGTTTTCCACGGGCGGTAACAAATTTTATCTACTTTTGAGAACAACAAAGATAACTTGAAACAAGATCAACATAATGGTTTTCTTGAACAAATGTTATGTTGTTTGAAATAAATCCATTATCAATACAGTCGAATTTATAAGTTTCATGGAGTGAGAGAATTTGTTTACCTCTTCTTTTTTTTTCTATCTTTCTCTGTTCTTTGGTTATTCGTTAAACGACTTTGACAGGTGTAAGTAAAAACCGTTCTATACTTTCAGGCATAAGTTTCCAGTGGCTGTTTCTTATTGTGCTTTAATTGTTATTATTTTTTTTCTTTTTTTATATTTTGTAGAAAGCATTAGTCTGAGCTATTTGTTAGGCACTATTATAATTATATAACCAATAATTAAAACTGTATTAATTTTTAAAGTTTAAATGAATTACGTGTTAATCATTTCAAAATAAATGCCACAATACTACGAGAAGATAGAAACACGTACTTTGTTGTTATGTTTTACACATCGAAGGAATATATAACTTTGGGGAATTGACAGTTTTTGATAATTCAATTTGCTGAGTGTTTGTCTTGTTATTTAAAATCCAAACGTAATGAGTGGATTATAAAATGCGCGTACTGGTATTACCATTTTAATAACGACTTATATCTTATTTTTGTAATCATATGAGCACATAACTACTCTGTTTCACTTTGTTTGTTTTTTGGAATTCCGTGCAAAGCTACACGAGAATTAATTTAGCAGTGTAAGACTGGAGGAAAGGCAGCTAGTCATCAACACCCACCACCAACTCTTGGGTTACTCATTTACCAACGAATAGTGGGATTGACCTTCCCATTATAACATCCCCACGGCTGAAATGACGAGCATGTTTGGTGTGATGGGGATTTGAACCCTCGACCCTAAAATTACGAGTCGAGTGCTTTCACTACGTGGCCAGGCCGGGCCCTTTTACTTGGTAAAATGTTAATAAAAAACACTTTTTGGATAATAAGAAATAATCAGTCTATTTTAAGATATCTATGAAATTGTGAACAAATAAATAATATCCACATATTTGGTTTCATCTCATTGTACACTGCATTCCCATTGAAAGATTTAATCTTTGTTTTACAATTAATTAATAGAACTGTTCTGTTATTGTTTTATAGAACTGGAAGAAAGAAAATTTAACCCAAAAATCATAAAAGATATACATTGCTCGCCGAAATCTTAAGGCCAATGAACAGAAAGAAAAAAAATGCATTGTGTATTGTTAGACTCAACCACTTATTTGAGCAGAGGTTCGAAAGATGAAAATAAGAAAAGGGAAAATAAAAAAAAAAACTTTTTTATCATTTCATAGGGAAAATGTGAACACTATGAAATTAGCCTAAATACTAGCTGATCAAATGTTTAAGGTCATACTGAAACGTAGCATTAATCAGTAAACACGTAACGAAATTTAGTCATTTTTGTTCAAGCATTAGCTTTGTCAACATCTCTCACTGACATCTCTTGTGTTACATTGGGTAAAAACATGGCAAAGGCTAAAAAGTTGACAGAGTTTGAACGTGGCAGAATTGTCGAACTCGAAAGCAAGGTCTCTCTCAACGTGCGATCGCTGGTGAGACTGGGCGTAGTGAAAATGCTGTTGGAAATTTCTTAAAAGACGCTGAGGGATACGGAACGAAAATTTCAAGTGCTCAGCCCAAGAAAATTTCGCCGGCGTTGAGCAGGAGGATTCGACGGGTTTTCCGGCAAGGCACCAGCCGATCGTCAAACCAGCTTGAGGCCCTTACGGACACAGGATGCAGCTCAAGAACAATAAGACGGCGTCTACGAGAGAAAGGCTTTAAAAAACCGTAAACGTCTTCAAAGGCCACGCCTCCTTCCACACTTCGAAATATCTCTTAAACTTTGCTGTGAAGCACTAAACATGGGATGCAGAAAAGTGGAAGAAGGTTTTGTTCTCTGATGAGAAAAAATGTAACATGGATGGTTCAGATGGCTTCCAACGTTACTGGCACTATAAGGATATCCCACCGGAGACATTTTCTACACGACACAGTGGAGGAGGTTCTATTGTGAACTGGGGTGCTTTCAACTTCCATGGAACAATGGAGCTTCAGGTTATACAGGGGCGTCAAACAACAGCTGTCTATATTGACATGTTGGAGAGAGCATCCTTATTGATTGGAGAACCACGCTTGTGTGGAAATGACTGGATCTCTCAGCAGCGTACGCTGCAAACCACAATGTACGCAGGACAAAGGACTTTTTCATGACGAATAACGTGATTCTTTTAAATCATCCAGCGTGTTCGCCCAAACTGAACCCCATTGAAAATGTTTGGGGTGGATGGCAAGGGAAGCCTATAGAAATGGACGTCAATTTCAAACAGTGCCTGATCTTTGTGAAGCCTGGCCCGGCATGGCCGAGCGAATTGAGGCGTTCGATTCGTAATTCGAGGGTTACGGGTTCGAATCCCGGTCGCACCAAACATGCTCGCCCTCCCAGCCGTAGGGGCGTTATAATGTGACAAAAAATCCCACTATTCGTTGGTAAAAGAGTAGCCCAAGAGTTGGCGGTGAGTGGTGATGACTAGTTGCCTTCTCTCTAGTCTTACACTGCTAAATTAGGGTCGGCTAGCGCAGATAGCCCTCGAGTAGCTTTGTGTGAAATTTAAAAATACTAACAAATTTTGTGAAGCCATCTTTACCACTTGGAATAACATTTCAGCTTGCCTTCTGCAAACGCTTATATTGAGTATGCCAAAGCAAATGTTTGAAATTATTCGCAATGATGGCCGTGCAACTCGCTACTCAGACATCTTGTTGAGCATTTCCTACACTTTTTAAGACTTCTTTTTGGTATGGTCTTAAACTTTTGATCAGCTGGTATTTAGGCTAATTTCAAAGTGTTCACATGTTCCCTATTAAATGCTAAAACAGTTTTTTATGTTTATTTTCCCTTTTCTTATTTTCATCTTTCGAAGCTCTACTCAAATAAGTACGTAGTTGAGTCTAACAACGCAAAATGCATATTTTTCTTTATGTTCATTGGCCTTAAGGTTTTGGCCAGCAGTGTATTAAGTTTCTGTACTTATAATAATTATATATTTTTCAATAAACAGGTTTTTAAACAAGTAATAGGAGTCCTAATGGGAGCTAACTACTCTAGTTGTATACCAAATTTATATCTTTACTCTATAATAATATATTTATCAAAAACTACACAAATCCAGATATTTTTACTTTAACTTACAGATATGTAGATGATTTGATTTGTATAAATAATCCTTAAATAATGTTATTAACACTATTTATCCAGTAGATTTGGAAACTGAAAATTCTTCAATATCTAAAACAGAAGTAGATTATTTAGATTTATAAATTAAAATAATTGATAAGGATATCAATGTAAATGTTTTTGATAAATGAAAATATTTTGCCTTTCAAGTTAATGGTTTACCCTCTTTTAATATTAATGTACTGTATCATTCTGTTATAAATATTATGAGTTCGCAATTATTCAGATATTATAAAGTTTGTAATAAATTACAATATTTTATTAGTAATGCTGAAATACTGATACAAAAATTAATAGTTAATGGATTTGATAAAGAAACTTAAATAAAATTATTAAATTATTTCGTAACAAATATAAGAATGTATTTAGTTCAATATAAATGTACGCAATCTCGAAAAGAAGCGGCAGGACGAAGGTATGTCATCTCTCCGATTTCTCTTGTTTAGTGTTGTGTTATATCATGCAGTGCAAATAGTATTATATTTATTTACTGGCTTATCTCTATGTATAATTAAACTATAACCAAAAAGTAGAAAACACAAAATTAGAGTCACTGAATAGTCTTAAGTTTTACTTCGCACAAACTTATGCATTTTTTTGTTTAAGGGAAGACGGTTCTCAAATGTAAAAATTAACGTATTTTTGAAAGTTAAATAATTATCCTTGTCGAAATAATTATCCAGTGTTATGACAGATGAAAGGTAGTCGATTAAACTTTACATATATACCGAAATATCGGAGCTAATTCTTTTACTTACATGACAGATTGATACATATTCTTATAATGTTAAATAAAAAATACAAAATAATTTCTTAGGGCCATAAGATATACAGCAATTCTATACGATTATCTTGTCTCTATCTATTTTTTATAGTTAATTTCATAAGCACAAGATCGCCTTTACGTTGTTTTCAGAGTTATCGTGTAAATATTGTCAAGCGAGCTGTTGCAATCCATTTTGTTTGTGATGTTCTTTTTATTTTGCTACCTTTAGAACTAAAATAATGCATAAAACTACCCGTATAAAGGAAGTTTTCGTGAAGTTATGAGCATCAGTAGTAATACATTTTGAATAAAACAAAACACTATTTTTTATATTTTAAATATAAAATAAATATGATATTTGATCTAGAAAAGTACGTTTATCAGGGAAGGTAGGCGATAATTCGTTGATCGATTGTATATAAATCGCGATTTACCGTTGTGGAGCATGCGTGAACACACTTGTTGTAGTGGCGGTGAAATTTCAGACGATGCAGAAAAACGGTAAGTTTAATGCTTGTAGGTGTGCGAAAATGTTTGATGCAATTCTTACATATCTACCATATAGAAAATAACTATAATTTATTAACGCGATTATTTTTATGTTTATTAATTTTAGACATAAAATTACGCTCTAATTTAACTGTTTGTCAAACTAGAATACCACTCCCCAACGGTAAGCTGCATAGAATCGATTTTTACCGTATGCTATATACGAGCACGCTTGTTTAGTTGTAATTTAAATACGAGTACTACGACTCAGTAAAGCCATTAATTGTATTGTGTCATAATTTATAGTTTATATTTTTATTCCGTACTCGTAATGTCTCTTCAGTTATAGGATACCTAAATTTCGTATTTCAAATCGAAATTCAATTTAATTTTTGAAATTCGCATGAAAACAGAAAAGGTTTGTTTTATTTTATTTAAATATTTAACATATACCATATTTCTCCCACCAGTAATACTACTATTGGTTAATATTAATGTTAATAGAAATACTGTAAGTAAAATTCTTGCTGTGCATAGAATGTTAGTGAGTAATATTTGAAAAGTATTACCATGGTACTTCAAGTGTCACTGTTATGAATATGAATTTTGCTACGTAGTTTATTAAAACGTCTTAAAAGTAAATTTCAATATCCAAGTAATGCCTCTTGGATAGGACAGAGCCTGTGATTTTTGTACTGTGCGTACTTAGTTTAATTCGTAAACATGACTGGTAAAAAAAAAATGCAGTATTTTTCGTACGATTTTTGTAATCTTAATTTTTTATAAAATCATTTGCATCAAAGTCTGTTCTGAGTTGACTGATTTGGTAGTATTAGTATGCTGTAAACAGATTGATAGACATTTCAAAAGTTTAAACTAAAATTGAAAATGCCATAACTGAAGTAATCTTTACCACAGTTGTACCTAAGTTTTTACAACCTACCCCAAGGTTTTGGTAAGATTAAACAACAAATGGTATAATTTTCTTGTAAATATCTTTCTTTGAATTATTTAACAAGATTACATTGTAAATGATTCTTATTTTCACACTAATATGGAAGAATGCACTGGTACATATATCTGTACCAGTTTAACAAAGTACTGTTTTCTGTTGGTTTTTTTTAAAGAGAGCTACAAATTAGTTACATACGTTGAATGTATGTACCTTATCTGTATATCTGATATTGCACCACAAGACACCTGATTTGAAGAGTTTTGTTTGTGTTTATACTAATATTCATAATTACTAAGAATGTGGTATTTCTTTTATATTGTAAATAATGTTTTCTTTTATATATTCCTTTAAATTAAGAAGTGCACATTCATTTAAATACTAAATCATATGTAACTAGCTTTATAGCAGTCACTGAACCTGTCCAATGTCTAATACTTCTGAAGAAGACCCTTAACATAACCTCAGTGTTGCTGTTAAATGTATCAAATATATTTACAGTAACATTAAGTAGTAATGATGCTAATATGCATAATAAAGAGATCTAGCTACTTTATATTGGAAGAATCACCGGAATTATTACATGTTTACTAATTAACTACTCTATATTGGAAGAAACAGCAATGGTATTACATACTTACTAATTAACTGCTTTATAATAGAACTGCCAGTGGTATTACATCTTGCTAATTAATACAATATTAGCTATATTTGTTCAGTGCTGCTCTCTGTATGCAAACTTTTCTTTATGCATTCCACAAGTCTTACACTTTCTGCTTATTTTAATTTCAATATTCCAACGTGTCTCATGCAAATCATCATGTGTTATCTCTTCAACCTGACAGTGGATCTCTCTGCTTTTACATATTGGGAGATTGAATGCTACATGGGTCAACCTTTCTCCTCGGACATCACCCAGGCTGTTACTGAGTTGCTCGAGATTGATCAGAATTGACGAGGATTTTGATCATCTTTTACCCCCTCCAGAGTTTGCCATTCCTTTCCAATTGCAGCTTGAGAAATCACCTAGGCTTAATTTGGTTTTTGTGAGTTTGTGTCTCAGGTATGTGATGTTTTATTAATTTTCCCTCTGTCTTATTCCTGTCATTTTTCCTTTTTACATGAGTCATCTTCTCAACCATTTTTGGTATTTCCTACCTCCCTATATATTTTGGTTCATGCTGTCTCACAATTAAATGAGAAGATCAGTGTGCTGCACTTTCCAAGGACTTCTGACCAGTATGCCCTTTCTTGCCATCGAGCAGATTATCAGTTTTTGAATCAGCAGTACCAAGTTTATTGTCACCTATTTAGGGGTGGGGGTGGCTCCAGAATCTAGTGTTTGTCCTACCCAATATTTTCACCTTCATTTTACCATAACTAACTTTCTATGGTTTATTTCTTCTATACATCTGTCAGAAGGCTCTCTACAGAAATCCTGAGGGGTTTTCTGCAGATACCCTTCATCTTCTTTCTTCCACATTGACCTGCATTTCATCCTCAGCTCTGGCATTACATATGTGATTTCTTTGTTGTTGGAACCTTATAGGTAGAGATGCCATATTGGCTTGGAATAATTTATCCTCAATATATCACAGGGAGTTGTGTCTTTTTTTCTGAGATCTTATGTCTTTGATGCAGTTCCAAACTCTATCAAGCATCTTGTGATCAGCCCACTAGCAATCCACCCTTATGACTTTTGTAGCCTGTTTGTCTCTGTGAGAGCTTTGTATGCCCCCCCTATTCATATTTCCCACACTTCATTCCCTCCCAATTCCTTTTGATCAGGATACTTCATTTTGTTGAATTCCTGTGACTACCCTGTGGATTCAGGTCTGGTGGGAGCTTGATTTTGTAGTTTCTTCCCAGCTGACATCCCTTCATTTGATTTATCAGTGAGTGATACGTGTTTTTTCAGCAGGATTTGTTATCCAGTTGTTTCTCCTTGCTCCATTTCCTTTCTTTCTCCTCACAATCCTGTGGCCTGTCATTGTCTGCCAAAGGTGGTTTGAGTTTTGCAATCAGACCAGTTCACCATCATTTTGAGCTTTTTATTCCTGTTTTTTTCCTTGTTCCAAGAAAACTGGGAATTGGCAGCCAGTCATCAATTTATCTTGCATCAGCCACTTCATATCACTTAAGTTCACCATGTAATCTTCTGGGTCTGAAAAGGTACACCCATCTCAGCTCCTTATGTGTTTTGTCATAAGGTTTGGATTTGTGCTCATCATATTCTCATGGTTTGGGAATGCTTCATTATTACATGGGCATCTGGCTTCTACAGATGCATCCCAAGCAGGAAGCAGTCTCTCAGACTTACCAGTTCCTTTCTATGGCAGCTCAAGTGGACTGCTTTATCAAACCGGAGGAAACATTCCTTTGACCTAATCAATAAGTAGTACACTTGGGAGGCATTTTCAACATCAGTATCAGTCACACTCTGCCTTCTCTTTTATGTCTTCATTCCATGAATCTCTTAGTTTACTATGCCTAGTAAGTGACTACTTACTGCTTGTGAGGATCTGTCGCTTTTGAGGATGTCATCCTCCATAACTGCATTAGTCTCTCTTGGTCTTGACCACATGAAATCCCTGCAATGGTCATTTCATGAACGATGTAACCTCTTGTGATTATTCTCCAACACCATTTCTCTTCTTCTTCCCATATGAGGTGAATCTGCAGTGGTGGCTGGAAAAAGCCCATATGTTGGTGGGCATGTCATTTCCTCTCCTATTTTCAGACCTCCATCTTTTCAAGGATGGGTAAAATGGATCAATTACCAGGAAGTTTGGGCTGTTGGTCTATGGACAATATCATCTTGCACATCAATATTCTTAAATTTCTGGTGGTACATCAGGCTTTACATCACTTCTATTGTCTCGCTTCTCATTGTCTGATGATGATTCATTGAAGTCCAGAGATCTGTGTTATAGAATGTTGTATTTATTACACTGGGCAAATGCACATCATGTTCATCTTATCATTTGTCATGTGCAAGGTACTTACATATTGGTCACAGTTGTTTTTTCTCGACTAGACTGGATCTATTTAATGAAGTAGGCATTAGATGCACTTGTTTCAGGGACTTTTGTCACTGATGAAGTTTTTCCTACTTGGATGCTTTTTCCATGGGCCTCAGTACCAAGTTGTCTCTCTTTTAGTCATCTGTACCACATCTACAGGTTTTGGAGGTTGTTTCCTTCAGCCAAGATTGGTCCCACAAATACCTTTATGTGTGCCATTCCATACAATTGCTTCATTGGATAATTTCCTTGGTCCACTCCACTCTGTCTCAAGTCCTTCTGATTGCACTCTATTGGTCAATACAACCTTGGTTTGTCATACATCATGAAAGTATACCAGCGTAAGTGGAAAGTCTTCTGCTGTTGGCCTGTTAATGGGGAATTTTTTGCTGACAGGCCTTCTGCAGCTTTTGTGGCTGTGGCAGAATTTCTCAATTGGCTCTTTGACTGTGCATCTTCGATCTCCTCACTTTCTTGATACTGTATGGTTTTTCACTTATCCTGTTCTTACCATACTTGTGCATTCCTTTCAGATTTGGAGACCTCCAAGACATTCTGTCTTTCAGATTGGGATGTTAATGTGGTCTCCCATGCTCTCTCTTTACCTCTATTTGAATCACTTTCCTCATGCTTCTTGTTTCATCTCTCCCTTAAAATATATTTCCTCCTTTTCTTGGCCAGTGGACTTAGATGGTCTGACTTGTTTGTTACTGGTGTTTCAGGTACCCTTTATCACCCTACATGCCTTCTTCTTTATCATAATTGTTCTTTTTTCATTAAGATCTTGGTAGGGTTATTCATCCTTTTCTTCTTTCCTTTCCTTTTTTATATTCCATCTTACCATTGACCAGATCCAGATGGATTTTGATGTCCAGGTAGGGCCTCTGGTTGTTATATAGCATGTATTGCTAATTTTAAGGTTACATACAACTGATTTTTTATACCCTGGCAATTCTCCTCATTTCATGTTCTTGCAGTTTCTACCCTAATGAATTAGGTCCACCTTTTGGTTATTTTGGCCTACTCTTCCCTACCTTCTTCCTCCTATACTTTGTTCCATGTTTCTTTCCATCAGATCTGACATCTCACTTTTTTCTTTCATTTTTCATCTTTATTTTCCATTAGCAGAGATTCTACAATCCTGCATGTGGACTGCTCCCAGTACATTAATCTCTTACTGTCTTCATATTATGCTTTCTCTGTGTTGGGGTTTCAACTACCACCTGTGGCCATTTTCCATACTTCAATGTGACTTTAACTGGAGTGTTTTCTTTGTTTTCATTTCTTTTTAAGGATCTTTCTGTTTTTATCATGTAGATCCAGCTCTGTGATATATGGTGCTTGACTAGGTATTCTTTAAATTTAAATCTGTGTCAGCCATGTTGATTCATGCTCATTTGCCCATTGCTTTGGACACTCACCATAGAGACAAGGTGTTCTACAGAACTGCTTGATGGTTTATTACCTTGTGATAATTTGCTTCATAAATGTGCCCATTTGTATTTATACCACCCATGGACTATATATGTAAAGCAGGATGGAATTTCTGCCCATCTTTGCCATGCCTTGAGTGAACAACTCAGTATGGTCTGGTTTTCAAGATAAGGTTTTGTGGTAACACATTGCATTGTCTTTGGAGATGTTCCCTCGGGCTCTTCATTGTATTATCACCTTACTTTCATCAAAGGTATTATGGGACTCCTTATCACTTCCAGCTCCATGCCACTGTGGTGGTTGACCACTGAATAACTCTTCTGTATGTGTTCCTTGAGGACAAGGTTGGAACCATTCAGTTGAGAGTAGGATGATGGTGTTCTGCTGGTGTAGATGTAATGTGGCTTCCTGATCACACTTGAATAAATACAAATTGCTGTCATCTTACTGGATGAGGTAATCTCCTGACACCAATTACACAAAAACTGGAATTGAGATGTCACCTTTGGGTTGATGTGGCCTCCTGATAACTATTACATAGTCACTGGAGTTTATCCATCATCTTCCTCATTGGCATGGCCTCATGATACTGTTTAAATAACCATGAGGTGAGCCATCACCTTCCTGGTTGACATGGCCTCCATCCTCCATACCATTCACACAACCACAGGAGTTGAGCTACCACATTACAGGGTGATGTGGCCTCTTGTTTCCTTTTACACAAATACTGGAGTTGAACCATCACATCATTGGTTAATGTGGCCTCCTGATACATTTTACACAAACACAAGTTGTGCTGTCTTTATTGCAGTACACCCATTTTATAGTGAGATCTTATCCTACTTTCATGTGGAAGTCAGTTCCCAGTGTTAAGGTTTTCGATTAGAGTGAACCAGTCAGCGCAAGTTTAGGTTTTCTGTTTTCCTCCTTCAATTTATCTATCTGTATCTTTGGTCACAGTGGCAGTTTATGGGATTGTTTCAGTGCTATCCTTGACTGTCCCTCATTCTCTTCCTATGGGGATGTTATTGCTTTTGGATGGTGGTGGTGGGGGTGGGGTGGGGGTTGATTCCATGTGATAAACATTCTTTTCATACCATATACCAATTTCTGTATCAATTAATCAGTAATGATTAATGCTTGGAGTTCTTAATCCACTATTCTTGAATTTGAGATAAAGATGGTATGGTCCTCATTTTACCCTCCGTTTAATAACAAAAACTAGAGACCTTAGTTGAAATGTTCAAAGGTCATGAGAATCAAGTTCATTAGGGTTGTTTGATAATGCAAAGGGATCAGAACTAGGGCTGTAGCACCCCCTACTTTTACATATTTGTCTTGTTTTGCAACTTTAGATTATATTAATTTGAGGGGCATGCTCTCAGACCCTACACTAATAACTACCAAATTGAGCTTGTACTTTCAATTACTTTTTCTTTGTAAAAATGTGCATGTCTAGCCAAACACTCTCACTTGTAACTATTTTCAACACTATTGGACTAGAGCTTTTCATCAGGTGCAATTACCAAACAAACTTTACATAGCTGGAAAGTTCATGGGTTAATAAATATTTATATTTCAGTTTGGTGGTTTAGCATGCAAGTTTATTTGTATTTCCCATCTTATTTTGTTTGTTTTAGGACAGTACAGAGACTTTCATGTTAGCCTAATGATTGTTTTATATTAACAAGCACTGTATTACTTTAAATTTGAAGTAGCTCATAAGCTGCATTGACATTTTAATAGACTTAAAATGTCCAACCATGTTTTTATGGTGTAAAAATAGAGTGGGAGATAAAACACAAAACAAGGTTCAGTGGATTTAATACTAAAGTGTTTTTTGAGTTAGCAATATTATGTTTTATAAGGTTTGTTAAAATGCTTTTTTAAAACTTAAATCATGTAAAATGAACTAGATTTGACCTGAAACATTACCTCATGGTTAGCCATGTTCTTACGTAGTCCTTTAAAACCATTATTTGAAATATTTTGTATGCATATGAAAAAAAAAGCCTAAAAAAGTTTTACTTTTTAGTAGACTAGAGATGACTTTGATTTTGGTAAATCATACAAAAAGCATAATTATGAAATATGTTATTCATATTATAGGTTGACATTTACAAGGTTTTGCCCATCTTCCAAACAATGAAAATATTAAAACTAGTAGTTGCATTGATTGTTTTAATATCTTTGTGTGTGTGTGTATGTGTATTTATTTGTTTGTTTTTATGTTGCTGTCATAAAAGTAGGTGTGATTATGATAAATATCTGCAGAATGTTGGATAGTAGAATACAAACCTTTTGTTTTTGGTGTGATGGAAAATACTGAATTTCTTTAATTTCAGATCTCCCTATTTACACACCAAGTCGGAGATTTGGTGAGTACGCATTTCTGTATTGGCATATTTTATACTTATTTATACTGAAGTTATGTAGTTACAGGTGTATTTCAGAGCTAACTCTCTTGGGAGTTGTATAGATGCAAATGTAGTATACATTTCTGTGTGGGTGTATCTTATAACTAGCTCTATTGAAGTTGTATGATTACAGGTGTAATACATATTGATGTATATTATAGTTAGTTACAGTGCCTCAATAAGGTATTCACCCCTGCCAATAATGTCACATTTTGATGAAATACAAGCAATGTGATTTTTTTTTTTTTTTTATGAACTTGATTTTGTTCAATACTCTGATCAAACTTAACACTGTTATGTGTGAAGGAAGTGTAATGTCAGCAAAACCTGCAATGAAAATGTATAGATTGAAATTTGCTGATTACATATATATTCAGTTCCTTAAGTCAGTACTTGGTGGAAGCACCTTTGCAAGCAGTTCCTGCTGTGAGTTTTCTTCATAAGTCTTTACCAGCTTTGCATAATGGGATGGTGTAATTTTTTCCCATTCTTCCTCAAAAAATTGCTCCAGTTCTGAAAAGTTCTTTTGGGTCACTGATTTGCTAAAATCTTTAGGTCTTGTCATAAATTTTCAATTAGATTCAAGCCAGGACTTTGACTGGTCCACTACAGAACTTTTTTTTTTTTTTTCTACTAGTCCAGTATGGCTTTGACCATGTGCTTTGGGTCATTGTTCTGTTAAAATGCGAATTTGACTCAGTTTTATATTCTTTGTCGACTGTACTTTTCACCATCCATCTTATCCTGAATCTTGATAAGCTTCCCAGTCCCTGTTAATGAGAACCATCCCCATACATGATGCTTCCATCATCATGCTTGACAGTTGGGATGGCGTTGACTGTGTGATGTGTTGTTTTGAGCTTATACCAAATGTAAAACTTTGAATTTAGACCATGTATCTCAATTTTTGTCTCATTTGACCAGTAAACCTACAGTCACATGTCTGCAGTATCATTATATGCTTTGTCACAAACTCCATAAGAGATTTAAGATGGTTCTTTTTCTGTAATGACTACTTTCTTGCCACTTGCCCAGCTATATAGTGGGACTGGGATATTGTTTAGGTATGAACACTGATTACCATCTGTCATAGAATTTGCTAATCTTTAAGTCATTGTTGGCTTCACAGTGGCATCCATAATCAATTTCCTGCTTGACCATCTTAATGATGGACTTCATAATAATCAAAGAGACAATCAGGAATTTTGAAATTTTCTTGTAACCTTCTCCTGATGTGTGGTTCTCTACCACTTTATCTCTGACTTGTATGAAAAGCTTTTTGGTCTTCATGGTTGGTTTGTCGTATCATTGTATGAGTTGTGTCTTGAACAGATGCATTTATTGTGAAGTTAAGTTTAACCATTTTGATTACTTGCAGACAAACAATCACGCTACTTTTGTGATGTTTCTACTAATCTTTTGTATCTGAACTGATTTAGAGTTGCCCATAACAAAGGAGTTGAATACTTGTGCAATTGAGAATATTCTAATTTTCTTTGAAAATCTAACTTACTTGCATAATGTCAGTGTTTGTTAGCTTTTTCATTTTGTAGTAGATTGTGTAGGTTCTAAATATAAAGTCTTGTTTGAAAGTTTTATGATTGCAAGCTCAGGCAGCAACAAAATATGAAAACTCTACAGGTTGGTGAATATTTTAGCAAGCCACTGTATACTGAAGTTATGTCATTACAAGTGTAGTTCACATTTCATATTGTTATAGTTTATAGTTAACTATATTAATGTTGTATAGTTACAGATGAGTACATATTTCTGTATATCTGTATTTCATAGTTATCTATATTGAAGTTGTATAGTTAAAGATATAGTATGCATTTCCATATTGGTGCATTTTGTAGTTAGCTATACTAACGTTATATAGTTACAGGTGAGTACACATTTCTGTATTGATATACTTTATACTTAGCTATATTGAAGTTGTATTATTACAAATGTATACATTTTCACTTTAGTGTATTTTATACTTAGCTATATTAAAGTTGTATTATTACAAGTGTAGGATATATTTATGAAACTTCATAGTTTTATAACTTTCAATGAGAATAAACTGTGTTCTTGGAGCAAAACTAAAAATCAACATAGCCATGAGTATAGCTAATTAAATGTATCTTTATTGCATTTCTGCATAAAAAGATTAGAATTCATTGTTTCATCATTTGGGTACTCTTGCTGATGACAGTCGTGACCAACTTGGTAGATTAGATTCGTCCTAAGTGCATATTTTAAGCTAGTGGTTTCCAAACTGTGTTTTGTGACAAATTGCTGTGGTTGTTGTGAAAGTTTCTTTAAACAGAGAATAATTAATAACACACACACACACACACACACACACACACACACACACACACGGTTGGACTTGGCATTGTGCATTCTCAGTTACAAGTAGTTATACTTCAAGCTGTTGGCTGCTTGGGTTTCCTAATGGACATTCAGTGCAGGGAGGACATGACAGCAGTTATTTGACTAGAAATGGCCATGTTTGTGCAGCCTTCACCACTACAAGAGGACTATCCTGTCATATCTACTCCTGGGACATCACAAGTGATATTGGTGAATTTACCCAAACCTTGTTCACTCTTTGTGGAATTAATCAATCAGATTTGTGCTGTCATATCTTTCTAGCTTGTTTCCGGTGATTCTCAATCTGCCTTTTGGTGATGAATCTGTGGGTCAATAATTAGTTCCCTCTCTCGTCTGATGTTAAAGTTTGTGCTAAACATTTTGGGGTATCACTTTGGGTTGGGAGTTAATATGCTTTACATACAACGTATAGCTCAAGATCTTTCTTATGCATTTCATAGGTCTTCTTTCTCTTATTTTGATTTGTAATGTATGGACTCTTGCATTACATTGTGGAGTTCTAAAGCAGCAGTAAATTTTTCCATATTGGACTGATGTTGCCCACAATTCTGAATACATTAACAACTCTGCACTTGGTGGCTCAGGCAAATTCACTTTTCTCTTGAAGGATTTTCAGTTGATGTTCATGGTCTTTTGCTTACTACAATGGCATGCCTTTCATCTTTTGGCTCTTACTCTTCAAATGTGGCAGATATCCTGTTGGGGACCTTCTGGATCGAGATGCCATTCTTTCTTGAATGCATTTTGCCTCTCCTTCCCAGTGTGACTTGCTCATGGCACTTCTTTTATGTGAAGAGGTGTTTTTGTATCTTCCCAACTTATTGGAGGCCCAAGTTGAGTTTGCTTATCTGCATAATTCATTATCCTTATTGGCTTCTTGTTTATTCCAACATCTCCTTATACTTCTATATCTCACCATTTGTCATATTTTGTGCCAGTTACAGCCTCTTGTTCTTCATCAATTTACAGTCGCGTTACTACTCAAAGGTGGTTCAGAGAATTACAGCATTGGTAAAACTATGCCAGAGTTGAGATCAGTAAGTGGCAGACTCTTCTATTTTTTACACATGTAAACATTATTTACTGTGGATCCATGGGTCCTAAAGGTTCTTTATCTTCTTATCTCTTTGCCTTCTCTACAACCAAGAGATCCTGTTTCTTGCCAACATTTACAGAACTTGCTTCAGAAAGATAGTATAGAACTTGAGGAACCTTCTCAGCCAGTGTTTTTACTCCTCTCTGTTTATTGTACCAATAATTTGCAATCTTTTATAGACTTATTAGTTCTGAACCATTTCCTAGTTGTTCCCAATTTCACAGTGGCATCTTACTTAACCCTTTGGTGAATTTTCACTCCTGGCCCCTTGCCAGACAACCTGAATTTTCCAGATATGTTGCCTCATTGATTGCTCATCCTGTATCACATTTTTCCTTTGCAGTTTATCAGCATAATGGTATACATTTCCTTGGTCACTCTGCCAGGGATATTGTCCTTCACTATTACAATTAATTGCATTTTCACTGTCAATTTATTTAACTATTGGTTATCAAATGGCAATATCTAATACATTCAGACTTTTTATATTTATCTCCATCTTCCACTTTCTGGTGTTGTCATTTTCTTTCTTTCATTTTTTCATTCCTGCCCTCCCTGAGAGTGTCTCTCCCAGTTTGATTTCTCAGTGTTGTCACTCATGCTCCATTTCTACCTTTGTCTTCATAATTCCTGTATCACCTTTTGTTCAATTTCCTATTCCTCTGGCAACAATGTGAGAACTTTGCAATTGACTCTAGCCATATGCTGTTTCATAGTTCCTATGTCCTCTTCCCAGACCATTTACTTTTAACCCAAGACTTCTGTTGCCAGGGAGAGTATTTCTACTTTTTCCCATTTCATTCTTTTCCATCTTCCATTTATATATCTGTTCTGATGTTGCTGCAGGGAGAGTATTTTCCTCCTCTGGGATCTAAACATCCACCCACGTGTTTGCAGAGGATCCTGGTGGTTGAGGGGTCCAACCTTAACACACCACTTTGTCCTTGAATTCCTGTAGACGAGTGGCCTTGGGATACCCCCAGGGTCAATCGGCTTGTCTACTTGGGCTAGGGTCGACCAAATACCAGTGTTGGATGTGCTCAAAAGGTATTGTGGACATTGTATCTGATGCTGGTGTTTTGGTATAGTGCTTGCAAAACCTTGGCTTTGTTGCAGTGTCTTTGTTTGGCACTGCAGTGCATCCCCTTGTAGAGTTCCATGGTAGGTTGGGTCAGTGGATACCAAAATATTCTTTCTTTCTTGTGGATCCCCAAATAAAATAATTAAATAAAATAGTGAAAAACAGTTCATAGGCAAATGACCATGTCTTGAAGATTTTGAATAGCAATCTTAAACCTCTGTAACTCCTTTACCTCATTTTCTTATGCTACATTCTCTTTCAGACAAATCTTTGTGGCAAATGTCTCCCTTTTTTATTCCAAAGGGACTATAGGGTCTTGCTGGCTCTCCTAAGTCAGTCAAAAAGCTTCACTCTGGCGACATACTGGTGTAAACATCCACTCCTAAATGCAGCAAACTCCTCTTGTATTCGAAGGCCATTGAGGATATACCCATTGAGTTTACTCCCCATGTTACTTTGAATTTGTCACAAGGAGTTATTGTTGAGAGAGATTTGAAGAACATCCTCGAGTCAGATATCCTCGCTGGTTTCTCCACCCAAAGAGTTGCTGCAGTGAGGCATAACTCCACTCACAAAGATGGAATTATGATGCTTACCAATCTCCTAATTTTGAAGTTTACATCACTACGTTCACTGTCACCATCAAGGCAGGTTATCTTAATTGTAAGATACGATCATATATTCCAAACTCTCTCGTATGTTTTTAGTGTCAGCAGTTTGGTCACTTCAAGCCCTCATGTGGTTTTTTTTTTTTTTATGCGTAGTCATTGCAGTTGCAAAGGCAACAATGCATATGAATGTGAAAGACACCTCATTGTGTTAATTGTAATGGCTCTCACCCATTCTACTTTCGTTCTTGCCTTAAGTTGGTGGAAGAAAAAAGGTGCAGCATTTGAAAACGATTCAAAACATTTCTTATCATGAGGTTCAAAAATTATTGTCCACCACTTCACCTCTGACATATGCTGCTGCACTACATTCCACTGCAACAGTGGGAGTGCAGATGGATCTCTGTGCCTGCAAGAGAATCATTCTCAAATCATATGAAAAGCCTTTTGACCTCTATAGTTAAGAAAGTTGATTCAAAGTCAACACCTATCTCTGTCCCTACCATTCATTCCAGCAGACCCCCAGATCCTCTTCCTTTGGTTATGGGTACGGGCATTTCCTCGTGCACATCTTCTCCAGCTCCAAGATGCAAAACTGTAATTCGTCACGCTCTCATTCACTGAAATCTTCTTCCAACAACAGAGACCTGCCCAATCGACCAAGGGCAGGATCCATGGAGGCTGATAGACCTCCTTCAAATAAAGAAAATAGAGAAAAAGACGTGATCGAAAACAGATGGGCTTTTTACTCAGTTTGTCTACGTATAAATAAAAATGGCTACTTTGATACAGTGGAACTGTCGAAGTTTACATTATAATCTGGATGACATCAAAGCACTGATTGATTCTTACTATCCTGTATGTTTTCCTTACAGGAAATAATTCTGAAACCTGCCGATACAGTCACCTTTTGGCAGTTTTCTTTACAAAGGTGACAGATTATGTTATGGACGATAACATGGAGGTGTAGCACTGTTGGTTGATCAGCATATACCCACCTTGTCTTTGTCACTCGACACACCCTTGGAGGCCGTAGCCATCCGTGTTTCCTTGGGTCATACCATCACTGTTTGTTCTCTCTACCTGTCTCCTGGAAAGACCTATGATCAATCAGACCTTGATGCTCTCATTGAACAGTTGTCATCTCCCTTTCTAATCCTGGGGGACTTTAATGGACATAATCCCCTCTGGGGAGGTGCTGATATTGATGGAGTCGCTCTGTAGAGTGTATGCTCTCAGGTCAGAACCTCTCTCTCTTCAATACTGGTTCTTCTACTTATTTTCATGCACCTAGTCAGTCTTACTGTTATTGATCTCTCAGTTTGCTCCCTTCACTATTCTCCCACGTTTTATGGAGGGTTGACAGCAACCCACAAGGTAGCGATCATTTTCCTATCATTTTGAGAGAGACTGGCCGTGGTCGATACCACTCGACCCACGTTCCCTGATAGAAGCTGGATCAAGCCAACTGGCACTCTTTCATTGCTCTCTTGGAACTTGATCCTGCCATCGTCTGTAACCCATCCATAGACGACTGCATAGCAGAAGTGACTGACTGTATTGTCCAGGCAACTGTTCAGTGTATTCCTAAAACTTCAATGCGTTTTCCACAGTATCCTTGTCCGTGGTGGAACCCTGCCTGCCACATGGCATGGAAGGCTCAAAAGCAGGCCTGGGATACCTTTCATGGGTATCCCACACTCTCGAACTGCATCACTTTTCAGTAGGCCCGTGCACATGCTCGGCAGGTAAGACGTCAAAACCAGAAGGAACCTTAGATTAAGTTCACAACCAGCATCTCTTCTATCACCAGTTCCAAAGCCATATGGGACAAGATTCGAAAGGTCAGTGGGCAGTATAATTCTGACCCCCTTTCGATATTGCTCTCTGATGACTAGGAAGTAGCTGATGCCCAGAGCATTGCCAATACTGTCGGTGAAAGCTTTTGCTGTGTATCTAGCACTTCTTCATCCTCCACATTCTTAGTCATCACGACTCAGGCAGAGCGATCACCTCTTTCCATTTGAGCTGTTTGTCTCTGCCTGTAATCTTCCATTTACACTGGTGGAACTGAAACTGGCCCTTCATCAGGCTGGCAGTACATCAATCAGACCTGATGATATACACTATGAGGTGCTGTGCCATTTATCTCCTTTTTCTCTTGCTATTCTTCTGTTGATTTGAACTGTATATGGCAGGAGAATGTTTTTTTTGATGCATGGCACCAGACTATTGGCCTATCTTTTAAGCCTGGAAGGATCCTAAAATTCCTTCAAACTACCGTCTAGTTGTTCAGTGTGGGTTCTGACGACAGCATTACACCATGGACCTCCTGATTCGACTTGAAACGTCGATCAGAAAAGTCTTTTCAAATGACAACATTTTGTATCAATATTCTTTGACCTTGAGAAAGCATGTGATACAACTTGGAGGTGTGGTATTTTGCGAGACCTCTACTTATATGGGTTACGTGGCCATTTGTCCAATTTTATTTAAAATTTTTAATTGGCAGGCGATTCTAACTTCATTTGGGTTCAACACTTTCCTATAGGAACTTGGAGTCCCTCGGTGCTGTGTTTTGAGTTTCACATTTTCGGTATAAAGATTAATACCGTTACTGATGAACTTCCTCTTATTGTTGCAAACCAGCTCTATGTCAACAACTTTCACATTTTGTGTCAGTCGTCCATCATAAGGTTTATAGAATGGCAGCTACAGACTGCCCTCGATCGTTCAGTGAAGTGGACTGCAGCAAACAGTTTTATCTTCTCTCTCTCTAAAACGATTTGCATGCACTTTTTCCGCCAATGGGGTATTCGCCTCGATCCTGAACTCCGTGTCAGTGAAACTGTGCTTCCCGTGGTCCCTTAGTCAAAGTTATTGGGGCTTATGTGTAACTATAGGCTGACCTTTATACCACATATCAAGTAGCTATGAATCAAATGTACAAGAGAACTGAACATCCTCTGTGTCCTCTCTTCCACCACTTCGTGAGTGGATTGATGTTCTATGTCAAAGATATGTCGTGCTCTTATTTGAAACTCGACTATGAATGTCTGGTCTGTGGCTCTGCCATGACCTCGGCCTTGAAGATGCTGGGCCCCGTTCATCATCGGGGACTTTGGCTCCGCACCAGGGCTTTCCGCACTTCCCCAGTCCAGTGGTTGTACAGAGAGTCTCATGAACCTCTTCTTCACTTACCCTGTTTGCAACTGTCTTTACTGTATGCTTTGAAACTTCGATCCTTACCATTTCATCCCACCTAGGAATGTGTTTTCCTTCCTCAATGGGCCATACTTTTTCATAACAGACAATTTTCCATTGTTCCTTTTCACCTTTGTATCCAGGTACAGTTGGATGAATTGGGTCTGCTCGAGGATAACATTGCTGTATCCACTGCTCAGCCCATCCCACCATGGCTTATTACCATCCCCAAATGTGACCTTTCTTTGAGTAATCTGAGAAAAGCAGATACTCCCGATTGGAAGTACCGTCTTTCGTTTGTTGAACATTTTTTGATCGATCTCTCTATTCTCATTTATACGGATGTTTCGAAATCAGGTGATTCTGTACGCTCTGCCATGGTTTGTTGTGATTAGGTGGTTGTGCACAGAATCTCCTCTACAGCTTCTGCATTTCCTGCCGAACTGTATGTCATTTCTCTTGCCCTGGATCACATAGAAGCTAAGCAGTACTCAAACTGTACTACTTATACCTACTCGTTTAGTTCTCTACTGACCCTGGAATTGCTTCACGTTAGTTCTCACCCTGTTCTCGCCGATATTGAAAACCGACTGGCCCATTTCTCTTTAACATCTACTTCTATCCAGTTGTTCTGGATACCAGGGTACGTAGGTATTCGCGGGAACGAGGTCGCCAACAGCTAGACGCTCTGGTCAGTTTTTTAACTCATAGTTTGATTTTTTTCTGGGACTGATACACTAATGTGTGACACTCAGGTCACAATAGCCCACATTTTACTGTCATGCCATCGTTACGACTTTCAATGACGGCACTATTTAAACATGTTTTGCCCCAAGGTTTATCTGTAACGTTGGACAGTGTCATTGGTGATGGTGACACTATCCACCTCACAAATGTTTTTAGTTTTTTAAAGGCCATTGACCTTTTTAACGCTATCTAAGTTTTTAATTCATAAATTATACTTTGTTTTTTTAACATGATTCGTTTTCATTAATTAAAATAAAATTAGTTCGATACGAAATTAGAAAATTGCTGTGACGTCATATAACTGAAAACCAGGATTGGAAAGGACAACTTCAGGTTGACTAATACCGATGTTTGAACTTGCCCGTTAGTCATATTGGAGTTATAGTAGTTAAAATTATGCTACAGAAAGTCTTAAAACTTTTATTACTTTCTCTCTTACTGATGTATAATAGATTTAAAGACTGGATTTAACGCCATTTAAATTTTTAGTTCAAAAATTAAATATTGTTTTAACTTAATTCCTTTTTACGAATTTTAATCATTTTACTTTGTTTTCACTGGTTGTTTGGCGCAGATAGTCTAGTTGCTCTGCACCCTAAAACACCAAACAACGAACCAACCAACCTCCTGTGTTCATTTCGGACCCTCCGACGGCAGCTCACTCACGCTGAACCATTTTGTGGTTCATGTAACTATTTGTTTATTCTATGGAGTCCTTCCATATTCGTAGACCTCTCTCTCTCATTACCCTTACAAGTAGGATTCCCTAGTTAAATAGGATGGTGTACTGTTCCTTTTCGTTTGGGAAATGTTGCCGTTTGAATTGCCTTTCATATCAAACCCATCACCTGACTGTCCATTTCCGTCGTTCTTTGTAAGACCTTCTTAGGGCCAGTATATAGATTTATCAGTGCATTTTTCACATATTTCTTGTAGTTGAGTAGAGGAATTCTTGGGACTTAACAGATCTTAGCCATTGAGGTGGTGGACAGTGGTAGCCTGTACTCCTTAGTGATGCATCATACCACGCAATTTAGAGTATATAATAAAATTCTACCGGTGTAGCTTTTCTACATCATAGACCTGTTGTACAATGGATCATACAAAAAGCAAGAAAATATTCATATAAACCAGGGGACACTTGCCACGTTGAGTGAGAGTTTTCCAGATGACCTGTCTTCTTAGTGATATGTTGGATTCTGAAAAGATTATTTTACGGATTTTAACAACTTATATCGAGTGTATTGAATACGCCCTATTTGTTGCGATGAAACTGGAAATTGTATTTCTGTAACCAAATAACTAAACTGAGTGGATATACGAAAGTATGATATAATATACAAGTAAGAAAGTAAACTAGGTCTACCTATATTACGAACTTACTCAACGGTGTAAATTACTTGTGATTACTATCGGGGGGGGGGGGCGAAGGTACGCCCAAACTATGTATATTACTTGCTTGTGCATAGATGTATGGGTGTGTATGTCTGATAAAGAAAAATTGTCTCAGTTCACAAAACATAAACTGTTATTTTCCATATTACGAATACTTAAACTTGAAATGGACATTTTCAATAAAATACGGTATTTTTATAACATTTCGTAGAGCTTTGATTTTACATATGTTTATATTTCTAACTCTACTTTGTATCTGTGTTTTCTATGGTTATGTTGTGTTTATTTGATTTGCAGTGTTCAAAAACGTGTTAAAGTACTTTGATTTGTTCTTTGAATCTGGTTTCCATTTTACTGCTTGTTTCTCCAATCTAGAAGTCGTGGCAGTTGTTGCATTGTATTTTATAAATAATGTTGGTGTTGTATTTGTCAATGTAGTTTTTACATAGTATAGACTTTAGTTTTGTAACTATGATATAAGCGAAGTTTGAAGATATAAAATATTCTCACAGTTTATTAAATATTCAGTAATGTAGGCTAAAGTATCATGTTTTCATATACAGGAATCAGTCTTTATCGCAAAGAAAAAATTTAAAAAAAAGGAGGGATATTTTGAATACTCCTTATATGTAAGTGATTTTCGAAGCAAAATTTTATTAAGTGGATTACTCTATCTATACTATATACTTCGCCAGAAAAATCTGGGATATTGGGGTAGTCTCAAATATTTCCACGTGTGGAAATGTTAATATATCAGTGCTATACAAGACCTGATATAGACTTGTGATTACAGTATTTGAGTCCGCATGCTCGTCATTTCATTCACGGGGGATGTTATGAAGTGATTATCCATCCCACTATTTGTCAGTAGAATAACCCGATAGTTGCGGGTGCATGGTGGTCAAAATTAGGGACGACTACTGCAGCTTTACACGAAATTCAAAATACGTCCAAACTATAACCAAGTACATGAACTTGACTTAAATTAGAATAAAATTTATATTTTTCCACTTCTTTCTGCATGTGATTTTTGCATAATCAGACTTTTCTTTTCAATAGAATAGCATTGTAGCTTTTAGGTATTCATGTATTATGTATAACTGATACAGCTTGTAATTCTTAAGACATCCTCGTGATCCTGTAAGTCTCACAACTTACAACGCTAACACCCATGTTTCATTGTTTCGAATTAGCGTAAATATTAAGGCTTATAATGCTAACAACTGAGTTACGATACCCATGGTGGACACGACATAGATAATCCATTGAGTAGCCTTGTGCTTAACCAATAAATCTTACTTCTAACATGAAACAATCTAAGTTTATCTTTAGTATATGCAGAGATTGCAATACTTTTGATTACCTGTGGCTTAATCCTGTAGTGATGTTTATTGAAGTTTGCATTTTTTAAAAACAAAACGATCTTTATTTTAGTTGTGTTTTTATCCAATAATTCATTGTAGATTCTTTGTTTTCTGTTGTAAACACTACCCTGCACTTTGTTTCTTCCAGTTTAGTAATCAAATCATTTATAAACTTGTTGTTTACTCTCCGTACACAACATTTATGTTTTAGTCTTCGTGAAAAATTACAAGTAATACCAGATGTGATTTGTATTCTCGATAGTTTGACATGTTTGGCCTCGTTTTAAGGATATGGTTGTGTTTTGAACGTCAGTGGCTAATAGCAATAATTATGGTTGTAATCTGTGAATAGGATTATAACTGCTTAACTTGGAAAATGCCCTTTTTTCAGTTAATTTTAAGCTGGTATTGAAAACCGACCTGTTAACTGAGAGAAACTACAAACTGACTTGACTGAAAGACGTAAAAAGATTGTTTAGTATTAATTAATTTATTTTCTGAGTTAATATTTCATGATACCCTCCCCATTGACATAGCGGTATGTCTGTGGACTTAAAACGCTAAAAAAAACGGGTTTCAGTACCCGTAGTGGGCAAAGCACAGATAACTCATTGTGTAGCTTTGTACTTAACTACAAACAAAGTTTCATGATTGTTTCGGCGTCTTTTATATATAATAAAATAATTAAAACCAGATGATTACTGAAAGTTGTGTTTGTAAGTTATTAATGTCGAGGCAATGGAGATTTCTAGAACACATCAGTGACAGATATATATATATTTGTTACCCTACTTAGTATCTGTGTTTTCTATGGTTATGTTGTGTTATATATACACACACACACACACACACACACACACACACACACACATTTCTGTTTATAAATATTGGAACGTTAACGTGTTTTTGACCTAATCTCATTAATATTTCACGAAGCTCGGCTTTCTTAAGAAATTTAGGTTATAATTTAAGCTGAAAGTGCTAAACAATAAAAATAGGTGATCTGCAAGGTATCCCTTGTGCAAATACAAGAATTTTACTGTTGGACATTACTGCATGGTGTTAGAATCATCTCTGTACACGGGTAACTATTACAAAGTGTTTTCACGACTTAGGTGACTAAGCTTAAATATATAGTGGTTAACTACATCCATTGTTAGATGAAATGTGTAATTTTCACACAATTTAGAGATGTCACTTTTTTGTGTAGATGAAATCGGGAGGGGGGAATTTTCTGTGCAAGAGCTCTTCGAAATGCCAACCCCATTGTAAAAAAAATAAATGGAATTGCTCTCCTGAGTCTGATTAACCCACGGCTGAATCTAAACTGTACTTCTCTGAAAGTGTCATGACAATTTTCGACTGAGTTTATATAGTTCATCCAAAGATGTAGTCTTGTAGTATTCTATTTCGCTTTGTACATATAAAAGTGTTATGATAAAATCTATTTTATATACTAACGGAAACAAAAGTCGGGCACATTTGCCGATTTCGTCCTTCTGTATTTCTATTTTAAATATCGAGAAGACCGCGTGTTTGTTTTTCGTACAATTATGTTCATTTAGAATAAGATTGTTCCGATAAATCGGTTGGTTTTATCAAAAAATATGATCAAGACCAAAAGGCAAGTTAATGCTACTCTGCGAATTCCAAGCTATCTAAAGATCAGACGCCTGACCCAAAGGGCCGGAGTCTGGACTTTGTACATCTCTCACTAACACGTACGTGGCAGTTGATTTCTTAATTGAACGTGAATGAAACAACAACAAACACTGTCTCAGCTTCCTGCCACCAAGCTAGAGCTGACGTCAGCATATCCCCCCCCCCCTACACCTCCACTTCCCTGTTTGAAACAAAGTATATCTCTACCCTGCAGGACTCTTCATCTCCTATTTCGGCATTGAAAGATGGTTGGTATGCTAACTAATCGATTATCTTCGTACGTCGGAAGTTTGAGGGTGGGACGAACAATTTAATGTAAACTTCATGTTTATGAAATATGTAAATCAAGGCAATTTTCCTGCACGGCTCTCAAATTATTTCTTGCACTGTAAAAAGTTTGTGGTTAGTTTCATGTGTTTGTGTTTATTAAAATTTGAACGCTGAACATTATATTCTTCTTTTGTTTCCTTCCATATCTCGTCGTTTCTGACTTGGACTCCGACACTTAATAACAGTGAGTACCAGTTTCTTTTTGTATTGTTAAATATTGCTTATTGAGTTGTTGTTGTTTTTTAAGCTAGTCACGATAATAATAAAAATACCCAGTGTGATTCTCGTTTCTTCGCCCAGTTAATTTGTAATAAGGTTTGTTGTTCAACAGGGCTAAAATACAGTGCTGTCTGTTGTATATGTTCTGTACATGGCGTTAAATAGAAATGTGAAAACTATGAAGACCAAATGATTTATTACCATTAGACGTTTAGTTTTTGCCAATATTTTGGTAACACAATTTCGTATGTCACTTTTAGCTGATGACATTTTTAGTAATTTAACTTGTTATCATTCATACCTCTTATTATAATGTTTCCTTATAAGGAAATGTGATAATTAGGAACGTTTAAGGGTCATCACGAGAGGAGGGGTACATTTTACTTGTTTTATTAACCAGTCAATGCTATCTAATACAAATTATCTTATGAACAGAAAAATTCTAGTTGGTAGAAACTACGTAATGTTATTGATGACTGAGCCCTTTTCACAGTAAAAAATGAACTAAAATATATTAGTGGGACTGTCCTCTCTAATGATAGACAAGGGCCCCTTAATAACATGGACAGGAAAGAAATCCTGTTTCATCAGAGTGGATCCTGAGTATAATCAGAAAGGCCCATAATTATCATTAGGAGAGCCCCTGTACACTGAGTGGCTCAATCTCATTTAAGTGGATAAAAATATCAGTAAGAGCTTCATAAACATAAAAATATTTAAAATCAGTGCTGTAGCCACAACGAGGCAATTACATTGTCTTTTTTTTTTTTTTTTTAAGCAAACGGGCCCCTTTTGTGTCCCATGACATTATAAAGGAGCCCCTGATATATATCATAGCAAACAGTTAATAATTTTAGTGTGTTTAGTCCTTGTGTATTATGGATGATTTTCACGAAATTGGTATAATTTTATTTGGTTTCTGTTTCGCAGTAACTAGGCGTTGTATACAAATCGTAGTTACCAGTAAACTTGCATCGATGATTCTGTCCACGTGAACACTGCATGACCATCCATTAGTCAGTTTTTAATGTTTGTATCAGTTGGTCCAATGTTTGTTTTATCCTGAATAGGAGTTCTCGAACTTGGTCATCCTACTGCAACAAATATTCTGGTGACCTACATTATTAGTACAAATGTAATGATTTCTTTGAGCACCATTTTTGCCTTATTTTCCCGAAAGGGGCCCAATGTCATTTGATGGGGTTATCTGTTTTAACCAGTTACACTACTAAGTAATACAGTAGTTGTCTGTTGGTCAGTCAATAGACACTGAAATTACGTCAGTAAAACGCCGAATACTATGAATAATGAGAATAATTATGCACTTTGTAGCCTACAAAATGGTATGACATGTGAATTTCAGAAACAAGAAATAAAATTGTTAATTTTTTATTTTATTTAATGTTGAAACAAAACAGTTCTTGGGATCCTGCGGAAGTACATGGTGTGTGTGTGTGTGTCTATATGTATATTAATTGTGTTAATATGCATACTTTTAATTTCTGTAGTGAAACTATGGTATTATGGGGCTTACAGAGTGAATGTAAGTAATGGGCCCCACTGAGAAAATTGCATCCCTCATTTCAAACTCCTTCGTATGGGCCAGAGTGTAATCTGTGAAAAATAAATCTTAAAGACTGAATGAATTATATTGTTGTGAACTACGTTTTCAATGCTATAATTTTGTTGTTTTATAGAGGGCGCTGATAACTATGATATGATAATTGAGAAGCTGCGCCGTATGTTGTTTATGAATGCAAGTAACCCGTTAGTGAACTCACTGAAAATTCAGTAATGTAATGAGTGATTCACTTTAGCGTTTTTCGTGAGAGTTCAGTTTAAAAAGATCTGTAAGTCAGTGTATTCGTAACTGTGGTTGATGTACAGTTAGTCTTGGAATTTCTGTTTAAATGTTGCTTGCGAACTGAGGATTACAGTTTGTATCAAAGTTAACGTAACCCATAATAAACGTTACAAAAGAGGTAAATTAATTGGACTTTGTTTTACCAAATAATCCAAAAGAACCTAGCCAAGGATAGAACACGTTACAACATGTTAATATTTTAAAGGTACGACATTAATAGACGCAGGTGGAGTTTGACAGGTTCGACGAGCTTTTTTCCCCCCCACCCATCTAGATAATTTATTTTATGTGATTTTATGAAAAATATTTAGATTTGTAAAAAATGACATTAGTTACAAATTGTTTTTACTCAGTCAATAAAAACGTTTTGTGTGCTCAAAAATATCTTTTAAATAAGTTACTTTCGACCTATACTACCAGCACACAGAAAGAACTATAACTCTTATTGAAAATGGTTGAGCGTAGAGTAATTAGGCCATCCTACTTGTAGAATTTCCGATTTTAGTTAATATGATGAGGCGGAGCTTACTGAGAGAAATGTATGGAAGTTTCGTTTTGTGTCCCTAAAAGTGTTGTACTTCATGATAAAGATGTTTTATTGTAGTTCATATATAATTAACATTTGTAGAATCTAAAGTGCGAAGAATACTTTGGTGGCTGAGAATCAACGCCATGCTTTTCAAGTGAAGTTTGCTGGTTTTTAAGTTTTTTTGTGCTACTGACTCAACATTAAAATATTAATTTGTTACAGAAAGAAAATATTTAGTAACTGGTAGAGGACGCCATCACTAAATATTCAATACTCCTAGAAGAAGTCGTTGTTAAAGAATGGACCATGCGTTGTTTCAAAACCCCAAATATTCGTCCTTCTTGGAGAAGGGAACATCGTTAAAATTGTACTTCGTTTAGCTATTAGGAACATAATACCAACCAAAGTGGGGATTGAAAACCGTATTAAAATCTATCTAACTGGTATCACTTTACTGTTTGGTATTTGTTATTACAGCATTTGTTTTATTTTTCATATTTCTTGTAGCAATTCCACAAATAACCAATTATCCCTACTTTCTGTTACAATTAAAATTTATTTTTTCATTTTAATTTTTCGACAGTTACGTGTCCGTGGAATGAACACAGTAGTTACAAATTTAGAGTATAGCCATGTTTCTGGTAGCCATGACGTTTAGAAGAATTAATACGACAATAACAAACTTATATAATTTAATCCTTGGCAAGACCTGGTGGGTTAAGGCGTTCGATTCGTAATTTGAGGGTCGCGAGTTCGAATCCCCGTCGCACCAAATATGCTTGCCCTTTCAGCCGTGGGGGCGTTATAATGTGACGGTCAATCTCACTACTCGTTGGTAAAAGAGTAGCCCAAGAGTTCGCGATGGGTGGTGATGACTAGCTGCCTTCCCTGCTAGTCTAACACTGCTAAATTAGGGACGGCTAGCGCAGACAGTCCTCGAGTAGCTTTGCGCGAAATTAAAACAAAAAACAAACACATAAGCGGAAACCTTAGCGATCTTTTTAGCATATTATTAGTACATATACGCATAATATATCGTAATTAATATTTTTAATAGTTTGTTTTTTGTTTAGGAGTTCGATAGGGTAGTTTTTCGGCACATGAATTATTTGGAATCCTTGTCGATCCGTACAACCATATCTAAAATATCTCTATGGTTCCATATTTTCAGCGTGTAATTACATAAAGTCTATATAAGGAAGGAATATTTACTGTCCTTCATGTTTACATACACATAATGACGTGTATAAAGACTTTTCGTGATTGTAGTAATTGGACATCTAAGATATGTTTAAACACTAGGTCAAATGTATCAGAAGTCACGAGCTGTCGCTTTAGCAATCCGTGTTTTCTTACCCCATGGCTGCGAAGTATGTTGAAGAGCCATCTGGGCATGGGGGTTCTTGATCTGTGTAGCCTACTAAATAGTTCATGAGATTTAAAGTAATTGTATAAGACGATTTTGTAGTTTAAATAATTAAATATTACCATTGATTGTAAGTGATAGTAATAAAGTAACTTCAATCTAAGAGGTCACTTTTGTGCACTGGTCTGCTGTGAGTCCACCTCAAATCTCTGAAGTACTGTTTCTCCTATCACAGTTAAAAATAACATGTACTAATTTTGTTTTGGTAGAGGTTACATATTGTAGTGACTGCCCCTATGAAATTTGACACTCTTTGTCTCTTTTATCCTAAGGGATAACAAGGCTGATATAAATGGAGAGTTCTTTCCTTTGAATATATTACTTAAAATATTGCTGACCTAGGTATTTTAAGAATTTTGGGATATTGCAATAGGACCCTCTTTTTCCGACTTGAAAGTTCGGTGTGTTAGTTTTCTCCCAGTGCTCTTGTCCTCTGCAATCGTTAATGGATTCTTCTCCAATCCTAGTATCCAATGGTGCCATTTAAGAATAGTTAGGAGTCGTTTAGTAAGTGAAGTAAATACATAAACATTATTCTTATGAACAAATATTTCTTTTTACCTGTATTTATTTTCCTTTTCAGTATGTTAAAATTATTCTCAGCATAAAATATCCGGTGTCTGCGGTAATATGGATACTTACCAGATGTTAGTGCCTGAATACAACAAAACAAATAAGACATTTAATATCTTAATCTGCACTTGTAGCGTAAGTTTTGATTCACTTTTACCCTTATGAGTATGTGCTATAATATTTACTGTGCATATCAAAATATTATTGTTTGTTTTTAAGCATTAAACTCTATTATATTCACTTTGTATAGTTTAATAAAGGTAATTCAACATAGTGTTATAGCGAAAAATGATAGTTATTTTTCTCTGGTTGCATCTACAAGTTACCTTGTTTACGACAGGCGTGTTTTGGATCAACTGTTGCCACAGTGGTTTCGTGTTGAGTGTATGGTAGCATCCCCAGTATTGTAGTGTCACGTGTATACCACAAATCACTAAGCTACGCTTAACTTATCAACGTGACAACCGACAGATGCAGTAAAGCATTTTTTTTTTTTAAACACTAGTGTACTTCAAAATATTTTATTTCTACTACACATACAAGTTTAATATATTGTATGCGTCTTATACATATTTCAGTGAACAATATTTCAAAACGTAAATTTGATGGTTTTTGACTTTTTTATGTGTCTTAATATATTTAGACCTTGAATTATCAATGTATCTTTTCTTGTAGGTCTTCAAACATAGAGCCCATAACGTGTGTTGTATATGTATCTTTAATTATACACAAGTACTGCCGTGAATGTTACATTTTTATGCAAGATACTTTTATATGTTTAAATAAAACAATTTAGAAACAAATAATTATAAATGGAATATTATGTTATTTAATACTTGCGTGTAGTTAGATTCTTGGAAAGTACGATCTTTAGTTGTACAATATTCGTAGTGTCTATTTCACTATTTAACTTGAAGTTTTACTCGCTCCTGCTGGTCTGTTTGATCGTTCTTATATTTAATTAATGTTTTACGTTTTAACCCTAATCTGTTGCTGTATTGAGGGTAAACTCCACTTGAAGTTACTGTCTCAAGAATTTAAGTGTTTTTATTATACAGTATTAACCAGTTGTTTCTGTCAGATAACTACAGTGTATTAATCGAAACAGTAGATGTTTAATTCTGTAAACCGAAGGCTACTAAGTAGCGTTCGAAATATGATACATGAATTATAAATGAAAATATTCATTTTTCAAGAAAACCATTTTCAGGTAAATTTTAAAGTATTTTATGCTGCCATCTATTGGAAGTAAATCACGACATTTGTGATGAGACAAAATTTGGTTTTATGTTTTAACATTTCTTAGAGTAGCTTATATAAGTCCACATAGATTATTCTAAGGTGATTTTTATTACTCATAATAGGCAAAGCTGTTGGAAGAAAATGTTTTCTGTATTTAAACATAACAGAAACTTGTCACGTGAGAAGCGTCTGTATGCTATACCGAGATAATTTAAGATGTTATTAAATTTTGGCTTTTGGAGATAGCTCCATGAAGATTGTACTTAAATATAAAGTAAATGACAATTGATCAAATGTCACTATAGCAGAAATGTTTTTACTGTTATAAACATCAAAGAAAATCGTTTCCACATGGCAGTTACATTTTATACGGAACCATAAGGAGTGCTCTATAAAGTTAGGAAAAGAGAGTAATTTGACCTGAGTTAGTATGTTTGAGGCTTAATATGGCAAATTTAATGGTAATGTTTATATTGTATATGGACTGCTGTTAGGTAATCGTAACTTGTGAATGGTATTCTGTATTTAATGGTTGTTGTGGATTTTTGTACGAAATATTATTCAGTTCTAATACAGATTATTAGTTGGAGGAATCTTGTTGATAGGCTAAATATTCTAATAAAACGTGGAGTAAGACAAAATACAGTGTTAGATTATTATTCAGATATTTTTACAACAGTGACACTTACGAATATTTCGTTACAATCACGTTTATGTTAGCATATTAACTGTATAGTTGTGCTGGGATGTTGGTAATTGTAATTAGCTAACATATGCTTAGCGATGCAAAGGGAGTTCAGTTTCAAATATTACTCGATAGATGGCAGGGATCGTCATGACGGACCTGATAGCAAAGTAGCATCTCGCATTAATCTTGTTTGTTTTGTTTTGAATTTCGCACAAAGCTACTCAAGGACTATCTGCCTTAGCCACTCCTAATTTAGCAGTGTAACACTAGAGGGAAGGCAGCTAGTCATCACCACCCACCCCCCAACTCTTTCACCAACGAATAGTGGGATTGATTGAACTTTATAATGCCTCCATGGCTGACTTGGCGAGCATGTTTGATGTGACGGGGATTCGAACATGCGACCCTCAGATTACGAGTCGAACGCCTTAACCCACCTGGCCATGCCGGGCCCTCGCATTAGTTTAATATCGTTTATCTCCTACCGTAACTTTATCATTATTATTATATTGGTTCTACAAATGGTGACGGAAATTTTTGGGCTTATGTTTCTGCATGATCATTCATTTTATTTAAATGTGTGATAATCCGAGCTACCCAATGACACAATAAGTCTGCAGACTTGTAATGCTAGAAACCGGATTTGGATACCGGTAGCTGGCAAAGTATAGATAGCCTATTGGGTAGCTTTGAGCTTAATTATAAACAGAAAAGATGGGTAACCCGAAAGTATTGAAATATTTCAGTAGAATAAGAATATATATTTGATCACTTGGTGCTATGAACATGTCATGGAATATAATGTTTTATATGGCTCGAAACAGAACATTTAGTGGAAGACAGAAATCTACTGACGTGTTGTAAGGACAGGAGGTTATAAGTTGGTAAATGGTGTGGTATTGCTATGTTCATTGATCTCACTTCGAGCAATTAGATATGATTCGCAAAAAAATTTTATGTTTATGGCAAAGTTATTAAGACTGTGTGACGCTATCCTAAATTTAGAACCACTGAATATAGAGCCGGCCGCCAGACGATAACAAACTACCCACCCCCTCCCTGTTCACGTAGTCCCCTAGCGGGTCAGCAGTAAGTTGAAATTTAAGTGTTAAGGAATATTCTGCAGTATCGCACGAACTCGATGCCGGCTTTGAAAACCTAAAGTTCTATCACGGGGTGACACAAAATAACAGGAAGTTCAATCAGAAATTGTATGATGGAGTAAATCTGAAGTTCCTGACTTCGGCTGCGTCTTAACCAAAGAAAGAAACTGGATACTGTGTAAAATATAGTGAAAACAGTCTATCCAACATTCAAACGTACATAAGATAAAAAACAGCGCCTTAAGTAAATAGTTGCCTTTCAAAGTACTTGTTATGAAATTTATAAATAATTAGTTAATTTGTTATTAATTTTATATAAGAGTTTTATATTGGTTATATAACTGAAACTACATGCCAGAATAAGTATGGAAGAGTATGATGCTATATATGTATATATTTATGAAGTCTATAATGTCATACCTTCTAGGGTGCGTGTGTTACATATTCTAGTGTTGGTCATTCCCTTCGAAAATAAGGAATGGTGTATTTCAAGCTGTCACTTGACCTGCCAGTGGATAATATTGCAACCTATTTTAACACAGCATGTTCAATTTAATCTAATTTGTTTCATTAGAAGGTCCCCCAGTTGACACAGCAGATAGCTCGATGTGGTTTTGCTATAAGCAAACACTCTCACGGGAAGATATAGAGAATATCATAGGTGAATGATTCAGAACAGTGGGTAAATAGAGCAAAAAGAACTTGACGTTACACTTTATTAATTTACCTAATCTTATATGTATGAAAAATGGATGTTTAATAAGGGTGTCAGGATAATATAATTCCACAAAATCTAAAAATGTGTATTGATATGTATATCACAGTATGGTATAATTGGATATTAGCATCATAAACCCGTAAACTTACTGCTGATCTCTACCAAGGTACTGGGGAACATTTCATAGAGAATTAGAAGTTGTTGTAATATGTTCCACAGATTAATATTTTGTATTTTTTAAATTTTTTATAACCCACAAAGTAGTAAAATATTTATGACCGGAAGTTGCAATGACACAGGCTGAAAACAAAACTAGTTAAATGTTCTTCTGTGACCAGGGTTACTGATGATTGTCCACTTCTTACTGCAGAGGGAAAACATTCTTATGATAAATAACAAGTTAATTTGGTATAGATGCCTCGTGCAGTACTTATAAAGAGGGAATTGGTTACTTATTAAAAATTCCATTACGTACGATCAGTGTAACTAGAATATGGTAAAACAAAAATAAGTATATTAACGCTTGTTTTATGATGGAGACATCTTTCTGAAAAGTAAAATAATTATGTCGACGTTTTTTTTGTTTTTTAAACAAATATTTTACATCAAATTTGGAACCAGATTAAATAACAACGACATTTTTCAAGATTAGGTAATACTTAGGGCAGAACAGTTGGATTTTTACAAAAGTTCAGGTGGTACTTAGGTCAGAACAGTTGGATTTTTACAAAAGTTCAGGGGATACACTTAGGGCAGAACAATTGTTCTTTTACAGAACTTCGGAGAGTACTTAGGGCAGAACAATTGTTCTTTTGCAGAAATTCGGAGAGTACTTAGGGCAGAACAGTAGTTGTTTCTAAACATGTAATAAAGCAATATTTCTGGTGTTATTAGAGTTGATTTAATGTAATACTAACGTATTTAGTGTTACTAGAGGATTTGGTTCATAGTAATGTAAAGGTTGTCAGTTTGTGTGAGCTAGTATGTGAGAAAAATCACGTACTTTAAACTTGGTGTATGTGTGTGTGTACAAACTGATTTGTGTATTTTGATCTAAATTGGAGTAAAACATTTGTTACTGTATAAAATATGAACAATTTGTGTTGCTGGTCAGTCCTCCATAAAACTTCTGGTAGGTATAGCAGGAAATGACGTCACATTTTGTATCTTTAGCTTTCCATGCCAGGTAAATTCTTCAGCTACCTGTGTACACTTTGTCTGTAAATGTAAACGAAATCCCACCACCACCATTCCATTGCAGGTGCGATATTTTATGTTAGTAAGTAAATGTAGGACGACTCTCGCTGGGAACGTAGTTCCCAGCTACTAATAAAGCTGAGCGAGTTGTTTTTAATGAACCGTGGGAAAATGCATGAAGCTTGAGAAATTCCTCGCCAGTCCGAAATGAAACTTAAAAACAAGTGCAAGCTAGGCAGTTATGTCATGCGATAACTTTTCATCATTATTTTATTTTTTTTCGTGGGACCCCATACGATGAAAATGAGCTTTACCTTGAAGGGGAGAGACTTGAGAACCATTATCCTCTAAAGTATTCAGTAATTCAATCTAGAACAAGTGTGTACCTGTAAACTTCACCTGTTCAGTCAGTCTTCGAGGTTTGTATTAACCTTAGGGGACCCCACACGGGTTGTTTGATCACTGAATCCCTAACACTTGAGGAACATCTGAAATAATAAGTTCTGAGCGAGATGTGTACTTAGAGCGAAATTAACAGTATGGCTAGTTAAGTGTATTTCTATTACATTTTTACTTGTAAATATTAGAATGTATTGTTTTATTAGTTCGGTTTCTTGCTGTTAACGATGTTTTCGGCCTTAAACTTTGAGAAGGCTGAGCAGTTAGTTTGATGGAAGTTGTTTCGTAGTAATCAAACTTGTGAGGGGCGCCCCTCAGTGGCTCAGCGGTATGTCTGCGGACTTACAACGCTAAAAACCGGGTTTCGATACCCGTGGTGGGCAGAGCACAGATAGCCCATTGTGTACCTTTGTGCTTAATTCAAAACAACAACAACAACAGCTTCGGGGCTGTTTATTAGAAAACTCTAGGATTTGTGCGTATACATTGTTCAAACTTGTGTGAAGTTAGTTTGATGGTTGTCGGTTACAAAAAGTTTGATATGTTTCTATATGATTATCAAATCTGTGAGGTTTAAATAAAAATCGGGGATTGTTACATTGTTCATTCTTGTGTAAAATGTAGTTGCTTGTTTAAAAAAACTGAGCTTCTGTAGTGGTCAAAATTTGTGTGGATTGTCCCTAAGATTATCTGGGAGTTGTTTTGTAGTGGTCACACTCATGAGGTCAGTTGTTAAACTGTTCTTCTAGTTATGACGCCATTGCAAGACTTAGCAATTTTGAAAAATAATACAAAACACTTGGACTATTTGGTAAAGTAACAGCTAGAAACCCAAAAACACGTTGTCAAATAATGATCACTTTACTCACCAGTTTCTTCGAAACATCCAAGACAGAATAATAAAAACAATGTAATGTGTGCTGCATGAAAGTTGGCATTTATTGGGTTAGTGTGTTTTGTACCACCTGTAATTAGAAGTTACAAAGATTGGAATAAGGTAACTAACAACAAAATTATGAACCTGTAGGGAATAGTGAAACTTTTCTATTAAAGAGAGAACCCCTTGGAAATGGGAGAAGATTTTCTCTCACAGAGAACTCGTTGGAAATGGGGAAGACTCAGTTACAGAATCAATATTGTAGTAGTGTTGTAAAGACCTTGTAAACGAGGCTGAACGTTTGATTGCTTCAAAAGATGTAAAATATCACGCAATACGCTGTATTAGCACCACATGTACAAATAACGTAAAATGGAAGGATACAAATAATTTGTACAATTTATTAAGGAAGACAAACGGTACTCTCTATTTTCATTCACCCCTCCATGCCAGTAGCTCAGTAGTAAACTGGAGTACTTGCATGCTAAAATTTGGGGTTCGATACCTATGGAGGGCACAGCACTAATAGCCCATTCAACTCACTTCCACCCCTTATCGGACTCCTTTTCGGGTGCGGAAGTAGCGTGCTCTGCTCAGAGAGACTACCGTGTTCTGTCTCAACACCAAAGTTAAAAAATAACTATAATCTAGTGAAGAAACATTGATTGTTGTGTTTTTTGTTTTTTTTTACATTTTGAGTGTGATTGTGCAAAATGAAGAGATCCATTTATGCAGTGTCTGTTGTACAGATTATTGAAATATTGGCTGATTATTAAATTTTGATACAAGCAAGGTACCACCTACATATACTAGACGTATTTGCTCAAGATCACCGAAAATGTTCTGTTTCCAGAGTAAATAAACCCAAAATAAAGAGTAACAAATATTTATATTTCTTGCTTTTGAAATTCATATGTCATGCTGGTTGTAGTCTGCAGAGTGTACAATTCTACTGATTCATGGCACGTGCATGTTTTACTGACGTCACGACAGTAGAAATTAAGAAATTACAATGTTACGCGTCCCTTATGTGACGTCATTTTAGTGTCTACTGATTGACTGACAGATAACACTGTTGTCGATGAAGTAAATTATTTGAAACATCTTGAATAGCAATTAAAAGTTAAATTTTTCCCACATAGAAAATTTGATATTTTTATTTGTATAATTTCCGTTACTTAGATAAACGTTATATCAATACTTACCACACCAAGCAGCGGCTCCTGCAATGCATTGAAGCAGACAACTAGATGTAGTGAATGATTAGTTTATACAACGTAATAACAATTTAGAATAGTCATGAAACATGGTACCCATGAAATAACTGTCAGTGTAACTATGTACTCACCTTCCCTACAGCATTAGTTTAAAATGTTACAAATAACAACACTTAACATTTGGTTTATTGTTATAGATCCTCAATTGTTTTCTAATCGACTTGTTGATATTAGTTTGTTGTGTTTCGCTGCTTATTTCTTGTGTGTTTAAATTATGAACAGTTTTATGTTAAAAATTGTAGGACTGTTAATCTGTATAGAACACCAGCTGTTATATAAAGTTTTGTTTTACTTAAGTCAGCTGCAGTTACTTCAATTGGTCGCAGGAGTGTGCTTGGGCAGTGCAAGTTTAAATATATGTAGCTATGAATACCCTCGCACAATATCAGATGTTCGTACGTAGACAGTGAGCATGTTTTATATTTGTTTAAAATCTAACAAAATTATTACTGCTCTGTATAACATATTTTTAAACAATTAGCGAGTGCGTAACTTATATAAATTGCCTATAAAATGAACGTTTTCAATTAAATATAGAATACTAGTTAAAGTGGATTATGTGAAGTGTTATTATCGAAGGTTTGAGCTTTTGAAGGTCAAAATCAACCCTTCTTTACAGCCTTAAAATGAACTCAGTAATTAATGCAGCTCATTTAATATATGGAGCTAATTAGAGATATTAAATCCCATAAAACAACAGTCTTATAAATTATTAAATTACACTGATTTGCCACTTTTATTTTTCCAGCGTTTCCGACGGTAATGTCATTAATATGTCATAAGAGTTAGTCCTAAATTCACACACACTAAGCGAACAGTATTAAATTATCCTCACAACAAAAATATTACATCAGTGAATTTGAAATAGTATTAAAACATTCAACATAAACATTTTAATCAATACTTTTACAAACGCACAAATTTATCTTACTTTCTATGATATCACCGAATCTTTATGTCTATCCATGTTTCTACACGTGACAAAATCCGCTCACTTGTTACTACTTTACCCACACAAACACTTCCTTCTTATTTCGATGTTTCATATTTATACACTGGTGTAGTTAAGGTTATCCAACTTCGTATCTTCACCTGTATTTTTAGGTGTTTATTTTACAATAATAAATACAAAACTGACAGAACTGTTGGCCAAATAGAGGTAACACTTAGTTCAAAAATTCCACTTTCTTCGTACGAAGATGTTAAACTCGGCTAACAGAAGGGAGAAAATTCTGTATCTGTGCGTTAACGGGTTTAGACCATAGATGCTGCGGTTTGTTGTCACCACACGATATTCGCTTGAGAGTTCCCCTTCTCTTCCGATATTGATTACTGGCCGTGTCTTACGTCATCGGCCTGGCAAGAATCGCCGGTAGAGGCCGTAACCGTGCACGACCAGGCAGTTCTTTGTGTGAGGGTGGAGATAGGTTTCTGTGTTCCTTGTAATGTGACTGAGGTTCTTAATACAGTAGCTCGGTGACTTCACAAAGATCAACGTCTTTCCACTATGTTTCGTGCCTCAACTGTAACGTCACCAGCCAAACCCGTGCCACCGCCCAAGACTTTCCGAGGATTGGGAGAAAACATCAATGACAAGCCGGCCAGTAACAAATCTTTGATCCCAGAGGCTGAGCGAACAATGGTACTTACCCATTCCCCTCCTAACCAGTCAAATACCCCCATGTCTCACGGATATCGTTTTGCGAACGTAGAGCGCATAGTACCTAGAAGTAAGATCTATGACAATAATTCGGATGTTATTCACAACGCATTGATGGCTGACGCTCTTTCTAGAACATCTTCACCAAGTCAGAGTGTGAGTTGATATATTGTAATTCATATACCCAGTATCGTCTTTTAGAACGGAATTCAAGTTAACGTTTTTTGTTATTTTACAAAACGTGTCTGTGTAAGTTTAGTGCAGTTAACAATTTGTACTCTCTTCCATAGCTTCTGTTCAGTTTGAGTGTAAGTTAATATTATAACATTTTGTTCTTAACTCTCCTCCAGGGCCTCCATCCAGTTTGAGTGTAAGTTCATTGGCTAATACTGCTATATTCAGAGCATTAACCGTTGATGAGTGATATGTTTGAACAGTAAAGGATCTGCTAAACATAGACCAGATGTTTTCTCTTTTATGACATCACACAAAAAGATATATTAAGATTCAACTGTAGATATCATGCATTCTATACCTTAAGACACAATTAAACTATTTTTCAGCTTGCAGCTACAATACCCATTCTCGTTATATGGGTAAAACTGTAGTTATGGAATTTTAGTCGAAGTTATGTTGTGCATGTTACTTGAATAAGGTTTAGTGTGTAACACCAGCCTAATATGTTACTGTATTGTAACATTTAGCACAAGTTTACAAAATGTCCTTGTTGCAAGGTTGAACTGTTTAATTATGTGCTAAGAAAATATCCTGCTATGTTTAATGTGTTATGAAAGCTGACTCGTAGAGGACATGAAAAGATGATTTATTTCTTCATTCATGCTAGAAACCAACTTTGTCCCTTTACCTCTGTTAACTTCCTGGAGTTTTCAGTTATGTGAAATTGAGCAGATAGTTTGAAATCTTTGTATGTTTTGTGATGGTTTATTCAGTAAAGAATGAGAAGTTGATAGTGTCCTTTTTTTTTTTTCTGTAAGTTGATGACAAAAATCAACTTGAATTACTTTATTGACCCCTATTATAACTGGTCAACTGTGCATTTTATGCTGAAATATTTTAACAGCAGTTGCTTATCACTTACATAGTTTTACATCATATTAGTTAAAGTGAGGGTTAATATGTTTCAAGTTATTACACTACAACCATTGTACTTTTCCTTATGTATAGTTTTGAGTTAAGTGCTGTACAACCATTTCACACATTTTTTACATAGTTATTTAGTGGTTACTATTGAATTATCATGTATAAATTACTCGTAGTTCCTAGTCAACACCAGACAGTATTACAGAGTTCTTTAGTCAGTATTGTACAACTGTCACATATTTTTCATGTAGTTTTTGAATTAATAGAGTACAGTAATCTCGCTCATTTATATATTGCTCTTAAGTTAGTCTTTCACAGTTATTGCACCCACACATATTGCACATAGTTACTAAGCCAGTATCACACCTTTTGCATGTACTTTGTAACTCAGTCATGTACAACAGTTATGTGGAAGCAGTCACATTTATACATGTATAAAACCTTTCTTCACTCTGTGGAATGTGCAACAATTTATTGACTCTAACTTGTATCTACCTAGACTAAAATGGATTCCTTAGTTAGGATGAGTCGTAGAACTTGAGACGGAAGTGAAGCTATTGATTCTACTTTGAATATTTGATTAAATATGCATGTGTTTGTCTCTTTCCAACTATCATTTCTGTTTGCTGTTTTATCTAATCATGATGATAGGACTATACTCTTGAATACTATTAATTAAAAAAATAAGTTTCATAGGATGTCTTAAAAACTACTGTAGTTTCTTGGGTGATGCAACCAAGCATGTTTACAGAACCTCAAAGTAATTGAAACAAATGGAGCTAGGTGGTAACTGGCAAAACTTGTCTTCAGGACATTAGTTTTTGTTATTAAAAGTTTATACAAAATACACTTTTATATTTTTATCTGGAATTTGTTAACAGTGGCATTAATGATGTTTGTTTTATTCATAACTTTAAAACTTAGTCCTGTAAGATGGTCATGAACTTGAGTTCAGTAAGGAAATGAACTCTTGGATGATGTACAAGTGTGCTTATTTTTGCTTTTAAAATTTATCCAAAATTTTCTGAAAAAAAGGTACAGAAAGCTTAGGCAATTAAATAAAGTTTTGGGGCCAAAATAAACCACCATGTTTTTTGTAATTTTATATATATATATATATATATATATGGCAATATTAGTGTGAAGCTGTATTTCAAGGTTGCCCATGTTTAATAATGTTCACTCACAGAGTTTTTAGCAATATTTTGGTTTTTAGATGTAAAATAGAAATAAATGTATGTCCAAAATATTACATACTTCTCTATCTGAGAACCAGCTAATTGCATTATTGTGGCCATGGTTTATTGAATTTTTATTCTAATGTAAGTGTGATGCTGTTCTGAGTTTTACATTTTCATAAAAGCCTCTTTCAAAGAATGAATTTTCTCACTATGTTTTAGTTTCCAATTCTGTACTTTCTTTAGGAATTTCTCTCTCTCTCTCTCCATAACTGATTGCCCCATTTTGGTACTTATATGATAATTTACTGTCTTACAAGATGTATGTTCTTTTATGGATTGTTTTATCTTCTACAGGGTGTTTAGAAAGTCACTGTGCACTTATATATGTATATGATTACAAAACTGTACAGTGACTTTCCGAACACCCTGTATATTGTATAGTCTGTGATTATAATATTGATATTAGTTATAGGAGTAATGTTATTCTACTAATTACGTTTTGTTAATTAATATACTGGTGGCACTATGCTTTCTCAAATAAACCACTAAATATTCATGTCCTTCCATAAATGTATTTGTCTACCAAATATGTGTTTTTTTGTACCAGTTAATATACTTAGAGTGGATTTTCCTTATTGCATGACTATTAAGTTCCATTAAGCTGTTAATGTAAAAGTAATAGTAAAAATGTTTTTGTTGTGCTGTTTAAAACTAAACTTTTTCTTGTTGATTTTATAAATAATTATAATTATTGTTAAGCCAACAGTTTATTATATAATATTTTGTTGCTGGGTTTAATACAATTCTAGTTGTCAACAAACCGGGAGATCTTCTTCCGCCCTGACGGAGGTGACCCCACAATAAGCGTGACATCTAATGTGACATCCACAACCAACACATCTTACTCTTCATCTGGGCTGATGAATTCCACAAAAGAAAATATTATACACAAAGAAAAGGAACGAGAGAAAGAAACAATGTATTCAAAGGACATGGAGGGCTATGTGGGGTTTGCCAACCTCCCTAACCAGATTTACAGGAAGGCAGTGAAACGTGGGTTCAACTTCACTCTAATGGTAGTAGGTATGTTTACTGACACTTAAATGGAACAGTGTACTGAGATCATGGGGTTTCCTTTGTTAAAGTATTTTGTGAAACAGTGTATTGAGATCATAGTTCCCTTGTGTTAAAGTATTTCATTAGGAAAGTGTTCTATACAGTTTCAAATGTTGTGACTAGTCAGGAAATGAATGAATCATTGTTTGCTTATATACATCAGTGGTCAAAGGTTAAGGTACAAATTGTTTGTTGAGGCCTTATAATCATTAATGTTTCAACATTTGCATATACGAGTATATGGGAAGGGATCACAATTTTCATAAGATTTAGTTCAGTGTTTTCTTCTAGAAGCAGATTAAGTCTTTCAGCCAGTGATCCAAGTCAATATTTGTAGTAATGCAAGCATAACATTAGTAAGTTATTTTATCAGTAATGTGAGTTGATGTTATTCAGTGCCTTTTTGCCAATAACAGTTTAAAAGTATAACTTTTTGTAGAACAAGAACTGATGCAGATAACTGTAGCTCTTCAGCCTATGGTGTGGTTTGTATTACTTAGTGTTAGGAGCTACTGTCCAGTTATGTGTGTGAAAATAGACACCATTGAAACAAGCTTGTAACACTCATTCATACATTACTGAATGTAGTAGTTCTTTTACTTAGTAATACTGTTATAGCTGTAAGTCTTTGATAAATTGACAGTATGAATATTCTAAATTAGTATCAGTCATTATTAGAGGTTTAAAACTACATATTAGCAGAGTATTACAACAAATAGCTTGTGAAGAGTTGTCCTTCAGAAAATTATTAAATTGATTATTAAACTCTTGACCATCAAATCTTTCATACCAAGGGAAACAATTCAATGATCACAGAGAGGAATAGTTATTGGTTGCAAGAATGTAGTCATCTACTATTATTAGTAAGGGTTTATTGATGAACTTTTGATGTCCACAAGCCATCCTTCCCTGCCACAGATACAAAACATTAACTCATTCTGAGAGATGATGAAATGTTATTTATCATGTAGTCTGTATGGACTGGTTTTAACGTGACTGCAACTTAGAAAACGCTTGGTATATAACATGTCTCAGCTGGTAAATAGTTGAGGCATTGTCGTATGAAAGGTAATATATTTTTATCAGCATCATATAATACATTATTTCCTGCTACATACCATAGTACAACATTGGTTTGTAACAAATGATGTTCAGAACCTACTTTGGGTGATTTTGCCATGCCACTCACGGAACAGAAAGAACAGACACTAAATTTTTTTGTGAGGAGTTGCTGTTCAAGATGGCTGTTATTCTATTAGTGGTTAGTGTCAGATATCATTCCAGGCTATGGTTTAACATTAAAGGTGAGCTCATTTCATTAAGTGGAGTTTCAGCAGCAAAACACATCAGCTGCTTTTCCAGATGTGCTGTTCTAATACTTTTGTTTGATTCGTATATTGCATTAGTTTTTCAGTAAGTAATGTGTCTGTGTCATTCTGTAATAGACATGAGACAGTCCTTTTCTTACTAATAAACAGATAGACATTATCCTAGCACTTATCAACTACAAATATAACCATAAAATTTTCAGTGGGGATTGACTTGGGGATTCTTCCTTTCTACAGAAAGAAAGCTCCTGCTTCAAAAACAGGGCACTTAACCTCATATTGGGCTGTTATACATTTATAATGCATTAAACTAACAACTTAACACAGTGTTTTCCAAACGTTAAACAGTGTTCCCTCCCAGTAAATCATCAAAGTTTCCATTGCGCTCTCTCCCTTCCCATTAAAATAATTTTTGCAAGTGATAACAGTAAAAGCCATTTTTTTTACCTGTATTTAATAATCGTTTTAAATTTTAAAAAAATGCTTATAAGGAATGAGTAAACATAGGAACAAACAAAATGTTAGCCATGTGATATTTTTGGTAGGTTATTGTTTCTAACTCTTCTGTGTTTTATATCGTTAGTTTTTGGGCTCTTCTGCCAAAAGGCTATCCCCCCCCCAGCTGCCTGTATACATTCACCACCAGGGGGATTGCTTACAGTTTGGAAAACACCGACTTCATGCTAAAATATTTTACTGTTTATCTCTATGTTAGATATTAGAATAAGAAAGTTTTAAATACATTCTTTGGAATGTTTATCTCCACTTGCTTAAATCTTCCTAGAACTTAAAACAATGCTGATTACCATGACCACATGGTCATCCATCACTGCTCACCTGTATAAATCATCTTTTTTACTACTACTACAAAATGGTCCAGTAGATGTTGAAAAATATACATTTCCTTTGTTGGTATCCAATTATAATACTTTGAAAGGAAGAGAATGGCTAAAAATGTTGGTTTCGTTTCTGATACTTATTGTACAAATTTTAGACAGGTAAAAAATACATAAACAAATAAAGTTCCTTCTACAGCTGGAAACGTTAGTTCGTTGTATGTAATAATTGAATAAACAGGCGAATCTCATGTTAATTAAAGGTTGAAGCCGTTAAGATAAAATACAAAACTATCGTTAGAGCTGTGGTAAGACTGCATTACAGTGTATTACTATGAAGGGCATAATACAATTAAAAAGGGTTAGATACGCATGCGTCGCAACATTTATTCATTCATATATTTCGACCTTTAGCTAATTTACTACTCATTGACAATGGACCACTTGACGTTTGTTTTTTTTTTTTCATGGACTTGTCAGTGAAACAGTGGGTGTAAATATTTGTATGTTTACCTAATGTTAACGTTTGTGTGGCCAGCTAAAAATAATTGGTATATTTTTGCCACATGCCCAGTTTAACAACAGTTTGTCTTCCCACAGCTTGCGCCGATGGTACAGGGTTTGAGAGTGACGAGACGAGAAAAATACATGTATGTATGTATGTGATAGAAACAGATGCTAGAAACTAAAGAGTGAATGGTTGGTGCATCGAGCGATTCTTCTAAATCTCGACACCTGGCGAGATAAAATAGACTAAGTGGTAAAATATGCTGATAAAACAAACACATGTTGCATAATAATATGCTTGTAAACGCGTTGTATAATTTGTTATAGTATCTTTTTTTTTTTTTTGTAATGCAATTAATTCTGTTTGCAAATTTAACTGGAAGAAAGAAACGGACAGCGGTTTAGAGTTCAGTGGGATTTCTTCTTTTCCTCCAAAGATAATTATAAATGGAGTGTTATAAAGTGAAAGTATATAACAATTTAATAATCTCGGCTTCGTCTTCGTGAAATTCATTTTTGTATTTTGTACAACAAAATAATATGAAATTGCATTCTTTACTCATGGCTTGAATATTGCACATGGCTCTTGAGGGTCCTTATTACAGCTTGTCGAATACAACCTACAATATATATTTGAATACCGTAACGATCAGTGTCTTACTTTCAATTCGCTTCGACCAACAATATCGATTGAACAAGTAGCGTTGTGTGAACTGTAGCCATTCCAAGTGTTAGTTATGTAGGCCTAATTTCCACTTCAGTAAGCGCAAGCTAACGTTTGGATTATTTCAAAATTACACTTACAATAACTTTTACAGGAGACAAGTTCAGGTTTTAATAATTACAACGTTTTAACTCATTGAGTCACTGTTGAATGTAAGATTTATAATAATGAAGACTCTGAGCCTTTGAGTCAAAACGTTGTAATTATTAAAACCAGAAATTATCTACTGTATTTTTGAAGTAATTGCTTGGATCAGTATATTTCTCACTGAACACAAACTTTTGGGACATTTCAATCCACTTTAACAGTAAACTTGAAGATTCTGTAAGTGTAGTTAAGTTTCCTGTTAGCTTTACCTTCATTCTGATTCTAACTACAAAATTTTCGTCTGTTAACAGCCGCTCCAGATAACAAATACTAGTGATATTTATTGAATCTGTTAACACACACTTTCTAGCCAATTCTCTTCCTAAACTATAGTTTACTTTAACATATATATCAAACCGTTTCTTCCAGTTATACATAACATGTAGGCCCGACATGTTCAGGTGGGTTAAGGCGTTCGACTCGTAATCTGAGGGTCGCGGGTTCGAATCCCAGTCGCGCCAAAGATGCTCGCCCCTTTCAGCCGTGGGGGCGTTATAAGGTCATGGTCAATCCTACTATTTGTTGGTAAAAGAGTAGCCCAAGAGTTGGCGGTGGGTGGTGATGACTAGCTGCCTTCTCTCTAGTCTTACACTGCAAAATTAGGGATGGCTAGCGCAGATAGCCCTCGAGTAGCTTTGCGTGAAATCTTCAAACAGACAAACATAACGTATTGTGTGGAAAAAATTGATTGTTGCTTTTATAACGTTGAAGTTGGGAATAAAGTTCATTGTTATTTTTATCAATTAAAGATTTTACAGTAAATTATGAGGAAAAGTTTGTAACTTAAGTAGGAACGGCGTTCGAATCGTTGGTCAGTTGTTTGAATATATACAGGTTAAAACGTTGTATTTCTGTAAATATAAATTATTCCCCAAAACCTACGGTGAAAACTGTGACTTCTAAAAAATATTTATTACCAGGAAACTGAAACAAAAACTATTCATATAAATTTCATCGTGGCGTTAGCTTTTATATGTATTTATTACATTGTTTTACCTTTTGTTTTTTTGTTGTTTTTTTAATCTTTTCGAGTACAAAGTTTTTTAGCTCATAGCACCGTCATCTTTTGACCGATTTGAATTTTTTTAATTACAGTTGTCGATGGATATATTTGACCATGCTCAAGGTTTTGTAGTTAATTTATTATAATCATGCCTAAAAGAATATAAAGTGCCGCAGCTGTTAAGGATTGCGTATTGTTTCGGTTGCTTTGAGTCATACATTCATACAAGCATACGTTAGTTTGAACACCCGTCGTTCATTTCTCTGGTAACAGGTACGAAGTGATGTATTTAAAGAAGTAAATAACAAAATAGAAGCAAGTTCCTGCTAGCCGGGTTGACTCCCTCTGTTTGGGGACTCGAAATTATGGACTACTTGCTGACAAACGTGCTGCAATAGGACTCTTTATTTGCAGGGAGGAGAACCCTTATTAAAAACTCCTCTGGTGAGTGGCCACAACCAGTCAAGCCTCATGAAAAGTAGTTGCGCGAAACGTCGACATTTAAAATAAATTTATTCTTACTTCATCAGTTTATCTTATCATAATTCTATGTAATAAGACAACTAAAAACAAACCATTTTATTCACATATAGAATTTACGTAAATCGTTATGATATATATATCAAGGTCCTAACTTCGCATCTTTAGTCGGCCCTTACCAGCCAGCAGGTCCATGGACTAGTTAGAATAGCAACAAGAGTAACAAAAATAAACCTAATAGACTTGATGGATCCTGTCGGTCGTTAAACATGCATTTCTTTACTCTTCTCAAGAAATAATAGTTGTCTTTTCATCTCGTGAAAGGATCTTCTTTAATTTCATCTCCCAGATGGAGCCTCTGACTCTCTCGGGATCCTTGGCCTATTTATAGATATCGTGGGACATGTTCCTGGAACGTGGGAATGATGGGACCGATCCAAACGAAGCGTGATGAATATTAACGCCTCGAATAAGAAATACTTTTTGGTTGGTATTAAAATAGTGATCTCCAACCATATTACTGTTTTGTGTTTGAATTAGCATAAATGTTAGGTTTGTTCCAAGAGTATTATATACACACAGGTTTGTAGTGTGGAGCATTTAATTTTTTTTTCAAAAGACCACTTAGAAATATTATGGATTTTTGTCCCCTGATACATGTGTAATTGGAAGAAAATGTATATGCATTGGTGTGGGTGTTTGAAGTAAATTGAACTTTATAAGGAGAGTTGCACTATATAAGGACCCTGGTATGGCTTAGTGATTGGGTCGCTCGACTCGCAGTACGCACATCGTGGGTTCGAATCACTGTCGCCGTACATACCCGACCTTTTAGCCATGGAGGTGTTATAACTTTAGGCAATTCCCAGTACTCCTTGATAAGAGTAGCCTGATAGTTGGCGGTAGTTGTTGTTGACTAGCTGCTTCCTCTCTAACTAGCGACGGCTTGTGTAGTAGCTTTACACGAAATTAAAATCAAACAATTTTTAATTTTGGTATAAAATAACCTTGAGGTTCCTATTTTTAGAGACACTGCTATTTATATTACGTAAATGCAGAGATTTCAACTATTTCAAATGACTGAGCGTAATGGTTGTAGATAGAGCCCTTTATCATTTGCGGCTACTAGGCCTGACCAATGTCTCTAAGCTGTTTATTATTAGTATATTATTATTATTATAACTGTTATTATTTATTACTGCTATAGATTGCTCAATTATGACTGTGTTTGTGTATTTAATAAATACAGTTTAAAAAATTATTTTGAAATTCTTTTTTCATATTCTGAATTATTACTCATAAATATTGTTATCTGCATCGTTTTTGTCTTCGCCTCAGCCTTTTGTTGGTGAGATGCCAGATTTTGTATATCTGGAACAATCGTTTATCCCGCCATGCGTCACAGAAAAATCGATGTGACAAACTTTACAAAACGCATGACTGTCACAAACTTTTGATGCAATGACCGGATATTTTGCACTATACTCTTTCCTAAATTTTTGATTCACAGTTTTAGTCCTTTTATATTTGCCAGAAACAAGACAATTTGGTGAATGAGGCTTCTTTTTTCCAACTTGTGAACGATCGCATTGGTGTTTCTTTGCCGCTTAGAAAATGAGAAATACTCATCTATGCGAGCGTTGATTGGCTGACAAGCACTGATGACGTAACTATGGATTTTCCCACGTACCCAGTATGGAGAAGCACCACACTCAAACTATTGGTAGACGTCGGAGATACAAATATTATTTTTTATTACTTCAAGCACAAACATGATTATCGCAAGTAGCCATTTGGACTGTCTTTTATTTATTATCAAAATTTATTTGTATCTCACTATAATTTTTCTTTTCACCCCTTTCAAGCCGTGGGAAAACAATTTATCACTTTATTGTATAGGCCTATATAATACATAATAATTTGGGAGTTGCAACAAGTCGTAATATTTGTCTGTATGAGCGTATAGTCGTAATGTATACACCAAAATCGTAATGGTTGGCATCTCTGTAAATGTAACCAAGTGGAAGGAAATGGAACGTAAGAGCTAAAATAATGCATTTGTATGAACACGGGATACAAATAATTTCGTCGAAATGAACAAAAATCAATGATATTCTATCAAAATAATAAATAAAAGGTGTTGAGGAAACACTTAAAATGTGTTGATCGAAAATAAAATTGTATATAAGATAAGCAATCCCAAGACCTACACTGTAAGGCTAATGACTGTTATATTTAACAAGGCAATGACCTGTTTTATTGTATCAAATGTAAAAGGGCATACAGGGGGTATACAAAAAATGCTTCCATGAAAATGTTAATTTGCTATATCTTTTATTAGACAATAAAAAATATGTAAAACCATATATACTTTTTAGAAGCATACTCGACGAGGATTGTTCAGATATGGTATCAAATCCTAGTTTTAATACTGACCCTCGTAAATACCTGAACTTTTAATGGTTGTAGTTACATTTTCTCATAAAAAAATTAAAAAAAATGTTGTATACCTGGTGTAGTTTTCAGATCTTTATATTCCAGTTAACCTGCAATATGATCAAAAACGTTTGTCTGCAATTGTGGATTTGTTTAAAGATATTTGAGAAATGAGAGAATTGATCTTATGAAATGGCCAGGTAATCATCTGATATCAATCCGATTGAAAATTTATGGGTTGAGTTAAACCGAATAACGTAATATAAACTTTTTGATTTACTCAAAGAAAGATTGCAGTCAATCTCTCAAACCTTCACAAACCCACTGAAGGCATGCCATGTTAATGTTAAGCAGCACTGATAACCAACGTAAGGCCTACTAAAGATTAACTTGTGAAACTGGTTTGTGTTATTTTCAGTTTCATTTTTTTACATTCGATTATTGCAGAGAAACTTGTTTGGTTATTTTACAGGCTGATTCTAATAACAATATCTAAGAAATTACAGCAAGTGTACAACAGTTTTTACAAGAAAATATAACTAAAACCATGAAAAGTTCAGTGATTTACGAAAACCACCAGTAATTAGGATTTGGTATTATATTTCAACAGATCTCGTCGAATGCATTCTAAAAACTGTATATAGTTTCACATATTTTATGTTTTCTCATAAAATGCATAACAAATTAACAACATTTTCAAGGTAGGCCGCTTTTTTTTCCACTCTTTGTAACTCTGTTTAAGAAGGCAAAGGATTAATCCTTTGAATTAGCTACTGAATTTTAGCATTTTTATATTAGGAACCCTCGGATTTTGGCTTGTCTCAACGTGTTATTATGATTTATTTTAAGTATTCGAAACAACGGTGTAATAATAAAACCTATTGTACCAGTACTACCAATGGCAGAGATTTTCTATTAACTCTCATATCACTGGCTTATTTTCTAGACTGTTAGAGGTTAACATGCATGTTAACGTTTTATTGAGATTATACATATCAAACTAGCGAGAACAAAAATCTTAGCTTTTGCTGGAGAATAGCTGCTGAAAATACTAATTTTTGTAAAACGGTCAAAATTTAAAAAAAAAAAATTTTTGGTCTTAGAATGTCATCAATATGACTGTGGTGTGACAGTTTTCGACGTTTCTCGTTCGATAAAATGTCCCAAAGGTAAGTTTATGGAGTTACAACGCGAAAATCTGGGGTTCGAGTTCCCTGCGATGGACTATTCAGCAGACAGCTCAATGTGGCTTTTCCAACTTTTTATACAATACTTCTATAGGGGTACATCTTGTAATCATTTTATCAAAAAAACAACCAACAAACTAATAACTAATAAAAACTTCGTTTACTTTTCATAGTTTTATCTTTATATGTCTACTAAAGAATATAAATCATTGGCTGGATTTCGGAGGACAAGGGGAGCAGTTTCTTCGCATTTTTCTGTAGGATGTAATATAACGCGACATTTAAGTTGAGTAGTTTATTGCCCCAAATCCCACCTATCTGATAAATACCACATTTAAGGAAGAAACGGTTGTAGTGACGTAGGGCGCGAGGTAAGACCTCCATTTTTCAATCTGTCTCAGTAAAAATTAATCAAAATTGGGAAAAATTATTTTCAGAAAGAGGTAGAGAATGTATAGCATTTATTCTATAACCACGAAACTTTCAGGGCCCTAAAGCGAGCCCTGGATCCTAGTCGTAAGGGATGAGCACATTATCTCGCTTCGCTAGATCAAATTCCCCTCTCCCCTCCCCAAACATACGCGCACTTTTAACTTTACTGCTATAGACCTGAATTGTTTCTGTGCCCATACTACTCGATGACGTAATCAACGTTGCGTGTAGAAAAGGTGTCTGTGAAAATAATATATCTGTAATGGATCACAAATCCGTAACAGCTGCACATAAACACGAACAAATCTGTAATCCACTTTGACATGCAACAGTTCAGTGAGATTCTTGTCGCATTACGCCACGTGTTTTTGTGTTCTCACAGAACTGCATTTATCATGATTTATTATATGCTGTCACAATAATGTAATGCATTAGGAACAAACACGTGCATTGAATTTAAAGCAAACGGGAAATCACGAATTTACTTCTTATTGGATAGACCTTAAGTTATTGATAATTCAGGAATTTTGAAGATGTTTTCCAATATTAAAAGAAAATTTTGGATATACTGAACAAAGCAAAAACTAAAATAGTTTTACGTAGAATAGAGAAAATATATTTCTCAGTTGATTGCAGTTATAACTCGTGAACTCTCATGATGAGAAAAATGCTTTGTAATTAAACCTCATGAAACTTGAAGAGGAATTGTACACAGTAAAAGGCCTTGTCAGCTCTGAATACGTCTACAGTTTGGTGTATATATATCGATATTCATTCTTTATTTTCACTCTTCAATTTGTTAACATTTGAAAAAACGATTTTATTTTGCATTATGTAAAAGGAAAAGAAAACGTAGTAAGTAATTCATCATTTCAGATCATGACAGGTTCGTCATCCAGTGAACTTTTTTAGTTCTCCTAGTATTTCACCCAAAAACAAAAGCCGCAAATTTTATTGTGTTCCGTTCAGTTTATTAAAGAACAGTGTTTGTCAGTCACTTATTACGTGTCTACATGGTAGTTCGCATGGAAACACAATATTCATGTTGGCTAATTGTACGGTGGTACTTTTACGTATGTACGAGTACAAAAACTAATTACGTGTAATGCGCATTGTTCTATACGAGTGCAGAACTACAGTGTTTTGTAATTAACTTGAAAGACAGTTACTTTAGTAACATAAACAAATACACAACGAAACACATCAAAATGATTATTTACATTTCAGTGACTAATAAATAAACGCAATACCATTATGTCTCGATACAAATTTCAATAGATAGTTAAAAATTGACAATTGGGCCTAAAGCTTACATACGCTTCGTACGCGAAGCGTGAGTTTGCCACTATTTAATATACATCAAGTAGCCATGATAGTCCCTGTCATAAGTTTCGTTTCAGTTAATATACAAATACGAACTATATAGATATATATTCAGAAAAGTTACAAAAATCAACAACAACAATACAAATAAGGCGAAAGTATATTTACATTTATTTATCCCATACTTTTAAAAATTCATTATTTTGAAAATGTATTTTAATTATAACTTTCTCAATACATGTACCTAAAAATCGATAATTAGACAAAAATTGAATTAATGTAGTGGACTGAATTCATTGCTAATACTCGAGGGTAGAGTAAAGACAGTTGATACCACTATGGATAAAGGGGGACCGCAATAAACAATGTTTGATATAATTTTAAAAATTCAGCGTTTTACATCATCACTTGATCAAGAGTAGATTTCGAGAACTTTGTCAAAAAATGGCGATTGTATACAAAGTGTTCATACAAAATGAGTTCGGAGATGTATCTAACATACAGCCATCCCACATTTTTACACCTCTTTATTTTAAATCTATATGCAATAACTCCATATTTTGCTTAGTTTATTTTGTTTCATTTATGCCCCACTACATAATACAACAACATTAATTCATATGTGAAATAAATATTTGTGATTTGGCTTGCGTGGCACACTACACGCTTTACGCTTTGGAGATCGTTTATTTAGTTTTTGCTAAACAGTGTTTCTGTAGTCTAATCATCCTCAGTGAAATCTGTCTGAGGTGGAAACCTGTACAAGCCGGAAATATCAAAATTTTGCAGCATTATCTTAAGATTTCCCTTATAAAGGGCCCTCTATATATATGATAGAACCTGCGTAATGTAGATGGAAAACTATTTTTCACCTACCTCATCTATCAAGTAGGATAAGAACTTGAGTAAGGCGAAAAATGTTTTTGATTAAATATTAGTTTTTTTATTTAATTAATTATTTCTTTAAATATTAATAAGTTCTCGGATATTTTGTTACAGTAAATATTGGTTAAATATATTCTGTTCTTTTTTCTGCCGTCATTATTTTTGCAGTTAAATTAGATTCATGATTTGTAGAAATATATTTGTCTTTTAGGTGCAAAATTCTACTCTTTAAATAATTCTCACGAGAAAACAAATTCCTATCTTTCATAATTTTAAAATTTAGGGAAAATTTACTTAATACTCTCATTTTAATAAAGTTGTTTGTTATGATGTTTCTAGTGAAATCCAAACTCTGAGAAGACTTATGCAGACGATTTTGTGAACGCGGAAAGTTCTGTGAACGTTGACAAGAATGTTTTAACAGAATCTGATGAAATTTATTTAAAATCTATAATAAAATCGCAAGACGGTAGCAGTGTGAGAGTTTCAGAAGATGAACAAAATGGAAAAGATAGTGAGGAAATAGAAATTTTATTTCGTCGCAAGTGTTACGTTATATTAATGCCATAAAATTGTATGCAAAAATGAAGGGGAAAATGAACTTCATGAAAAGCGCGTAGAGTTGGCGTTCTAATTTAACTGCATGAGAAAGCTAATTAAAGCGAAAGAGTTGAATTGGAAACTTTCTTCAACTATATTTGATTAAGATTTTGCGTACTTAGGTATATTTTCAATGTCTATTTTTTGTTCTTATTCCAATGAATATAGTATAAACAGTATAATAGCTTTATTCACAAACGTCTTGTTTCCTTTGAGCCCAGCAAGTATAACGTTCCACTCAAAAATCATATACAATTAAAGAAATGCATGTTCACTATGCCTAAGCCAGAAAATCTGCTTAAGCCGGAAATTTTAGTTGGTCCCGTGCGATTCCGCCTTAAGTTTTACTGTATTATGGAACTTTTGTTTATATGATACTGGAAAAAACTTTTTTATTATACGATGTGCAACCCCAAGTTCCCGAAATTTTTGTCCTATGTGCATTTAGATTTACAATAGGGGTTACGATTTTCCCGTTTTGACTCCGTTTCCTGTCACCAAGAACTTTATTTTTCTCCATTATCATTGTGCAGATATGACATCATTAATACATCACACGCAGATCTAATGCATTGGCGCCATCTGTATAACTATAATAGTACCGTCTGTTGTATGTCCATATAAATACTTCGCAGGGTGTGAATCTTCACCAAAACTGGTATCGAGGTTTATTAGATCCACGAGGAAATACACAAATTTTTAGTTTTGCATTTTGCGGTTGTTGTTGTTTTTTTTACTACTATTTCTTTCATATAGATGGATCTTCACTAAATTCGGCATGAAGATTTGTTGGGTCCATGAGGAGATGCATTCAAAATTAGTTTCACATTTTGTGTTATATTGTTTGTTTTTTATGGGCGTTTTTGGTGTGTTTTTTTTAATTATATGTATGGGAACAACTTTTCACAATCTTAAGATAATCTTTCATTAATCATGAATTTACGTAACTTCCGTCCAGGGTATGGGTACCCCAGCTACTAATAATAATTTAAGTACATACATCGTATGCGAAGTACGTGTTTATCCCCTAGTTATTAACCGTTAACTGATAACCAAAATCGAGATCTTGGAGGAACAGGTTCTTCTTCCTCCATCTTTTGCTGGTGATGTAATTTCTCGTATAGCTGTTTCTACACCATTCTAATTTACTGTTAAATACCAAACGTTACATATGAGGGTTGCGTACTTCTTGATGGCCTTAGGAAATGCACTAACCCTTGTCAAGGTCATGTCCGTCGTGTGGAATTTTGTGTGATATATACCTCTAGTTCTGGGCATATAGTCTTAAATTTGAAAATAGTGACATATATTGCGACATAGTCACTTGTTAGTATATCACGAGAGTACTATACACATGATACCCTTTTTAATACTATTTTAATAAATTATCCAAATGATGTAAAGGTTAGTGCAGCAACAGATGACCTTTTGCTATACTTACAGTAGATGTTCAATAGTATAGTATCATGGTGTATGATACAACGTTCTTCATGAGGTACTTTTGGCAATTAATAGTTGATTGAACAACGTAGGAGTCAGTCAGTCATAAAGTGCCTGTATAATCACGTACGTGTTTAGAAGGACTGAATTTTGTATTGTTTGTAGTGTACATTTAATATATGTATATAGAAAAATCGTTTATCCAGACGTATTTAGCTGCTTGTTGTGTGCATTCTTTGTAGATTATTACGTGGTATTATTCCTTGGTTGTTTCCTAACATAGTTCGCTCGTCGCGAAATTTTCTTCCTAACTTCCTTGTGACGAATTTGCCAGGTTAATTTAAAGTCGTATGATCCATAAAAATTCTGCTGACGTGCTAGTCTGAAGGATGGGTTCAACATGGGTAGATCTCTGATGGGTGTAGTCTGGAGTTAGGTTACACGTAAGTACATCTCCGGTTGGGTGTAGTCTGGAGTTAGGTTACACGTAAGTACATCTCCGGTTGGGTGTAGTCTGGAGTTAGGTTACACGTAAGTACATCTCCGGTTGGGTGTAGTCTGGAGTTAGGTTACACGTAAGTACATCTCCGGTTGGGTGTAGTCTGGAGTTAGGTTACACGTAAGTACATCTCCGGTTGGGTGTAGTCTGGAGTTAGGTTACACGTAAGTACATCTCCGGTTGGGTGTAGTCTGGAGTTAGGTTACACGTAAGTACATCTCCGGTTGGGTGTAGTCTGGAGTTAGGTTACACGTAAGTACATCTCCGGTTGGGTGTAGTCTGGAGTTAGGTTACACGTAAGTACATCTCCGGTTGGGTGTAGTCTGGAGTTAGGTTACACGTAGGTACATCTCCGGTTGGATGTAGTCTGGAGTTAGGTTACACGTAAGTACATCTCCGGTTGGATGTAGTCTGGAGTTAGGTTACACGTAAGTACATCTCCGGTTGGATGTAGTCTGGAGGTAGGTTACACGTAAGCACATCTTTGATCGGTGTATTTATGCTTTAATTTATCTTGAGAGTGTAACCACCTGTGTTTTTCAAATATTTATTTCGACTCTGTGCTTTTGACAGTATCCAACTACTTGGTCTAACGTCAGTTGTGGGTTTGTAGCAGCAAAAGAGGGGTTAGGGGGACTTCTGCAGATTGCCACGTCATATGTGAATTATGAGTTGCAACAGATTTCGGTCTACTGATGGTACGTCTTTTACATACTTGATGAATAATATGAGACTAACTACCCCTCTCAAGGAGAAACATCTGGAACATCGTACTCTGATTAGTTGCCCTCCATATTTATTCAACATTTCCTGTTTTCCAAAAAGTTAGGTAGTTTCATCTTGTGACATCCGGAACCTCACACTGTTGTCACGCGATGTCGAACGTTTGCACAATATCAAAAGAACAAGCTACATTGATCGTTTTATCAAGGTCTTACCATGTTTTCAGTTAACCTACCTTAACATACCACCAGAACAGATGGTTATTATCGTATTTTAACAGTTGTTTAATATGCAGTGGCGGCACCAGGATATTTTCTTTGGGGGGGCTGAGGTAAACTGTGGAGGGGTTTCCCAAAATGCGATCAATATGAAGTAGAGATGGTAAATTATAATAATGTAAATACCAAGGTACATTTCAGAAAGGTGTACTATTTTGAACTGTTTTCAATGCAGTTTTCATTGGAAACTCATACTCTGATTAATAATTCATTATTACAAATTAGAAATCTGTTTATGAAAATGTGTATATGTAAAAGAGGAAGCTCACCTAAATTACACCCAAGGTAATATATAATAATAAAGAAATTCAAAATTAGTTTAGATTGAACATTTAATATACCATTAAGAGTAAAGCTACAAATCAAAAGTATAACATAAATACATAGTTTACATAGCAGAAACGAATTATCCCATGTGAAGTTAATACACTCTGAGGAAAAGTAAGGTCACTATCAGGCTAACTATCTTTCATCATGTTTGTGATTGTGAAATTGTTCTTATTATCATAAGTGTGACAAGCACCTGTTACAATAATGTAACTACTACATTACATTAAGTTAGGCACTTCTAAATAGCCCAATAACAATTTCAAAATTCATTCTAGAATTGTTTAGAAATATTATTTGGTCAGTTAACATGTAAGGTTATTATCTAATCATAAGTATAACATTAATTGGATTGTAAGTCACAGTTTTAAGTATATGCCACAACCATCAGTACAATTTTGGATGGCTGATACACAATGCAAAATGATCTCACAGAGGACACAACACTGGCTAAATGCTTCATAGTTTTTACCTATACACAATACACTTATACATGCATGCTATGTTTTACTTTTCGATAAAAGAAAAGTAAAATCCCTGATGATCTGTTGTAACTTGAAATCAACGTGGTTGTCTAATCTTCGTCAAAGCTCAAGATAGAATGGCATTACACAGGGAGCGGCAATACAGCACATGAGTGTCAGTGCATTCAGTACTTGCTATGGGACGCATGACACATACTTCCGTTTTAAGGAAGACGTTGAGTTCTACAGATCTATGTCTCTTTGGTGTTAACTGTTAAGCAACAACGATGGTTGTGTTTTCCATATTTTATGAATATATGTAGGTAACAATATTGGGGGCTTAGGGGGGTTTGGCTCATTTGGGGGGCTCAAAGCCCCCTACCCCGGCGCCGCCACTATTAATATGGTGTCTCAAAGAGACGCTATGATTTGTAATCAGACATTTGAAAACTGGGATAAAAGTTTTTGGTAGGCGTAGCTTGTACTTATGCTGCACGCCTCCAAAGAAATCAGTGGTACACGTGCCTTAATATTCCATGTTTTTAGTATTGAGTTATTTTAGTTTTGTGTGCTGTTGAAATTTTGTAATATGTCAGAAGTGATAACTTTATGTACGTTACTAAGGTGTTCTGCTTTACCTACTTGTTTAAACATAATTTCTATTTACCAGATGAATGACATGTATATACGTGACTAACTAAGCATTGTCAATAACTTAAATCTATTATTGTGACAATCTTTCAGTATTACATTACGGAAGAGTGTGTACGTGAGAAACTCTTCGTTGTTAATAACATATGTATTATTATAACTACTGATTTCCTGTATGACACTTTTGAGGAAATACGTTAATGTTACTGCCATCGTTGAAAAGGAAGGATATGATACTGTTTACATAATCGTCAAGAAGTGTGAACTTGATGTAGGTGGTTTTGTGAGGTGAACCACCACAGTGATGAGTAGGTTTCACTTCTGTAGTTTCCTGGCTAGTTTGTTTTACAGTATATTCTGGGGTGTTGTCTTGGTTTTATTATTCTGTTAAATAGGTTTCGTTACAGTGACACAACTTTCTGATGATTAATTTTTGTATTATTGTACTGTATCATTTTGTTTTTACAACACGATTAGCACGTTTTATTTCTGTTTCACTTTACCTTATACGATGAGCGGTTCGAATCCCTGTCGCACCAAACATGCTCACCCTTTCAGCCGTGGGGCGTTATAATGTTACGGTCAGTCCCACTATTCATTGATAAGAGTAGCCCAAGAATTGGCGGTTGGTGGTGATGACTAGCTGCCTTTCCTCTAGTCTTACACTGCTAAATTAGGGACGGCTGGCGCAGATAGCCCTCGAGTAGTTTTGTGCGAAATACAAAACAAATGATGAGCTGATGTTTCAGTTAACACTAATTTTTGTTGAGATCATGTTACCTCTTGCTATGCCATTATGTAAAAAAGCCCAACTTTTATTAAGACATGCCAACTGTTTATGGCAAGACTTAGATAAATTAGTTTTCTAAACCTAATTAATCGTAAAATAACAATGTGGTACATTAATTCGTATGTTTAATATAGATGATAGCTAACATTCTTTTTTATAAAGGTAATTATTAATTTGATAATATATCATTCTTTCTACGTCTGCGTGTAAATAAAAACCAACATTTGTAATTTTTCGAGGTTAACATAATACATCAATTGGAAAATATTATGTATATTCGCGACACAGAACGTGATTTTAAGTATTAACATACTAGCTGCTAAAATTTATTTCATGTATTCACGTTATGCATTATGATAAAATTTGGTTTTGTTCTTCCTTTGAGTTTCGTTAATCAGTTACACATAGTTAAGCATATCTGTTGTAAAACGTAATTATGCCTTTTCTTTTAGCAATCTGTATAACTTCAACGCTGTCTATACCAGTTTGATTTATATCGAATGAAATAAAACATATTTATGCATGTATTAGTAGTTATTATCCTGTACTAATTTGGTTGTATTAAAACAAGCAAAAGCAGTTTTTTTTTGCAGATTTGACAAAAACAGTATTTTAAGTACGAGTGTAATTATGTTTACAGGTGAATCGGACTGTCCAATTTTGAATATGCACGTCAATATGTCTTATGACAACCATGATTCATATAAATTCGTAGTGGTTCGATATGTATCTGAACTATATTTTGATACTGTTTGCCATTTTGTAGGTATTAATTATTTTTGGAAGTGTGTGTGTGTGTAACGACTATTTCCAACCCAAAATATTAATACACTAAGATCATAAAGATGTGTCTGTGCCATAGGTGTCAAACTTTCAAGATTGAGATAGTCCTTGTGTTTGATGATAATGGAAAACAACTAAATAGGTGTCAACTTGTAGAGCCAAGACCACCAAGAAAAAATACCTGTCGTATTCCAGCCTTGGTAAGCAAAGTACGAGATCTTGTAACAAGTGAGTGTACAAACAGGTCAGTAGCAAAAGCTGTCCACCTGGAAAAGTGGTGTAAACTATAGAAACCTCTTTTAACGGTATCTACATATAAAAGCTTATGGGTACTTTGATAATTTTAACAAGACTTGTGCCATTTTCTAAGGAACAGTGCGTGGGAAAAGTTTCAAAAGTATTCATTATATTCCATGAATTTCGCCGTAGGAGTAGGTTGGCGATCAGAAGAATGGATGTAAGGTGTATCTGCTTACTATTGGACCAATGCACTGGACACTTTGACCGATACAGAATTTCCTTCCTTGTACGGAAACGAGACTAAAATAATAAAGCTTTCAGTCATGCCTCGTATTGAACTATTTCATATCTCAAGTAGTTGGAGAAAGAAGTGGGGAGTGATTCCAGTCCACATAAAAGCCAAGTTTCCTGATTTGTTAGAATTATTGAAACGTACACTAAGAAACCGACTTTGGGTCTTAGATGGATTATGGAAAGATGTGAAGAGACAAGCGGCGTATTTTGAACATGATAAACTTACTGAAATAGCCTTTTGCAATAGAAACTACACTACAGGGTTTTTATCAAGATTTACGGTCGTAAGGTAGAATAGGACAGAACGTTTCTACGTGGGCTGTAATCATATGGTGAGGGCCTAAAATCGTTTTGATATAATATACTTAATCTTTGTAAATTAAAATGTCGAACTTTTATTCCAAGTGAATCGGTTTGTGTTAATTTTATTTTGTACTTGTGTTCTAGGTGAATCGGGCTTAGGGAAGTCTACCCTTATAAATTCCTTGTTTCTTACTGACATCTACTCCAACGAGTATCCAGGCCCGTCCCAGAGGATCAAGAAGACGGTACAGGTGAAGCAAGTTAGATAGAAGAATATTTGAACAAATGACAAACTTGTGAAAATAGAGATGGACGTGAACTGATAGATGAAAAATGAATGAATGTATAGCTTAAGTATAACTAGTTTTATAGATTACAGGAGAGGTAGTTTTATAAATGGATGTACACGTAGATTACAGGAGAGGTAGTTTTATAAATGGATGTACACGTAGATTACAGGAGAGGTAGTTTTATAAATGGATGTACACGTAGATTACAGGAGAGGTAGTTTTATAAATGGATGTACACGTAGATTACAGGAGAGGTAGTTTTATAAATGGATGTACACGTAGATTACAGGAGAGGTAGTTTTATAAATGGATGTACACGTAGATTACAGGAGAGGTAGTTTTATAAATGGATGTACACGTAGATTACAGGAGAGGTAGTTTTATAAATGGATGTACACGTAGATTACAGGAGAGGTAGTTTTATAAATGGATGTACACGTAGATGACAGGAGAGGTAGTTTTGCAAATGGATGTACACGTAGATGACAGGAGAGGTAGTTTTGCAAATGGATGTAAATATGAAGATCTGAAGATAGAGCTGACATAGAAGTGAAATGAAAGTTGTGTATGAACGTTTCCCGCTAGGTTAGCACAAAGCTTATGAAATTTAAAGTGTATAACCCCAGGTTTGGTTCCTTGTGGGTGACAGAGTGCTGGTAGTTTTACTCAATAACAAATAAGGAAACAAGTATTATTATACGTGTGCCAGTAAATGGTTACGAAAGGTAAGAGTAAACGTAAAGAGATGTCGGGAAGGAAGGTTTGAAAACCTACTATCTTCACTTAAGTGGCATATATTGTCTGAACTGAGCTGGTTTTACGTTCTACAGTAGACGGGCGACCGCGTGACTGGAACACATCACTAAAGGAGGACATTATTGATGACAGCAGTAGTGACGGTGCCTGTCATTCATAAAGTGTATTGCATGAGGTCTTGAAATTATTTATCGTACTTAAAACATTGAAGTCTGTAAACAGAACCCAGAACTTCAGTTTGAATAAATTATTTTTCTTTAATACAGGTGAGAATATGAAGACATATTTTTATTTCACACAATGTATTGTCCTTGGTCTTTATAGCATGTTTCTGTCCTAGACCTTTGTAAGTACTAGAAGTACCAAGTCGCTTTAGAACCAGTGTTACTGCCCTTTAATTAAAGAGGGGGGCACGGCGTATTTCAAAACATTCAAAGAGGTGGTTATTAAGTCTGATGGAATTTAAAATTGTGAACTGTGGAGAATATGCGGAAAGTAATTACCGACGTAAATTAGATTATAAGGACGACAGTAACTAAACTGAAACATTTATGGACGTGGTAATGACAAAGAACATCTCTGTAATGATACACTTTTCTAAAAACTGAAATTTTGAAGTCGCTGGACAAAGGTTACATCGCTTGCAACCTGCAAGATTAAAAAAGCTGTGTGGGTGGGGTCTGAAACTTGTTTGACTCAGTTTTAGTCAGAAATATTTGTCAGACCACTAGAATGAAAACAGAAGTTAATAAATTTGAGTGTCAAGAAGTAGGGTTATGAACGTTTATAAATGTTTACAATATTTGTCGGTTTTAGTATTGTTTAATTGTTACAGCAACTAACATGAACAAAGCGTTTAGAAACACGATGAAGAAATTTTGTTTTCGTAAATAAGTAGTTAAGCATGTTGACATGAACAGAAAACTTTCTATGTATTTTAAACAAAAGAGTTGCTACAAACAATAAATTTTGATATATTGTATACTCATATTTACTTCAATAATCTAACAATGTTGGTGAGTTTAATAAAAAGTGTGACAAGTTTTTATAACGTATATCACAAGTTACGTATTCTCACCCCTTTATCAAAAGTACGACTTTTCAACTCGATATTTGGGGCAGGTGATGCCAAGTGGTCTGCATGTTGGATTGCGAATTGAAAGTTTAAAGGTTCGCTTCCTGGTAATCAGTAAATGATCGCTGTTATAACTCGACAACAAATCATTGGGTAAAAACACTTACGTATTTGTGGGTTTATTTTAGCTTACTGTTGTTTTCCATTTATTTATTTTGGTGTGATACTGGTTAGTGATAACATTTCAAACATAGTGAATTATTAACACTGCCAATGTGGAAATACCAGTACTTCAGTTTTAGGCATATATTTATTCTAAAATTATAAGAGACGATACATGTTTAATGTAATTGGCGTGGCAACAGAAAATAGTTAAATTTGACACGCATGAGTTATAACTTCGTGAAAAAGTTAACATTAAGGGATTAAACCTCGACAGTATGACCGTCTTTTTCTAAGTAGGTTAAATTCTTGGTAACTTCGAGTTGTTTCTTTTCAAATTGAAACACGTAACGAAGAAAATAAAATTGTTTACAGCTATTCACTCAAGATGGCATCGTGAAGAGCCAATTATATTTTAAAACATTATTAATTCCACTTAAGCTGTATATGTATGTTATGTAGAAAGTGAATCAGTTCTCTCAGTTTTTCACACTAGCTGTTGAAATAGGCAAAAATATAAAAGTAGTCAGTAGATGGACGCCCCTAATGAACGACATGAAAAACATTCGATAATTTTAGGCCAGGGACAGAAAAGTATAAAGTGTTTGGAGAAAATGCTAAGACTTAATAACATAACTGACACTCGTTGATTTTTGAGGTTGTAGTATTGTGAATACAATAAGTTTATCCCGTTGTCGAGGGATCCATCTTCAATCGTTATCGATAACTTTTTCGTATTACTAAGTAATGGCGCGTTATTAAAAATTAACATTTATTTCTGGACAAACAACGAAAGCTATCTTTAAGATTAGGACTGAAAATTAACCCAGTAATTAACATATCTAAGAGTTTCTAATACCATAAAACAAAATGATTGAATAGTTAATTACGTGAAGCACAAGATGCTGGTAACCTTCCAAAAGTCCTCAGTTTGGTCTCTTTGGATTTAATTTATCTGGCTTTGAAATGTACTGAAATAAAATATTTAGTTTCTCAAAAAATAGAACTTACAAAAGTGAGTGTATCATTAATATCTGTGTTTTTTCTCTATAATGTTGTATGTATTTTAAAAACGAAAGTGAAAGTTGACTATAAAAATAACATGATTCGAGCTTTAAATCCATCCATGATGTCAAGCTTATGATTTCCTACTGTATATCAAGGAATGACCACAACTGAATGTGTCTTGAACATGTTGACTTCCCAGTCTACATTGCACCTGTGCATCAGGATTAACAGTGTCAATGATCAAAGCAGCTGCTACTCCAACGAAAGTTGTTCATTTTGTTAGCTTTCCATTTTAAAACTGTATATTGGTCTAGTTTAACGGTGACGATGAAAACAGGTTTGTCCTCAAAATTATTTTTTTAAAGTTAGGTTTACGCCAATAGCTGTAAACATTTTTAAACGATACAACTATTTTACTGTGCAGATGCCGAAATAACAAAACAATACCATTTTCTAACCTGGAATCTCACAAACTGTTATAAACAATATATCACACTTTTCTCTCTCTCTCTCTCTTTTTTTTTTTTTTTCCACGTTTACTTGAGCCGCTCCATGTAGCTTGTATTAAGAATACAAACAGCGCCATCTGTGAAATATAAAAGATTAGTTTGCTGGTATTTAATATATTTTTCTTCTTGACATTACTTGTATGAAATATTTCTCAAAATTGGGACAAACTAAACCTGTATTGTTCTCTTGTATATAGATGGAAGAAAAGAGTAAAACTGTAGTTTTAAATTGCAGAATCTGTAGAATTTTATATATTTATATCATTCATAATATAAGAAGTGTTTGGAATGTTGAAAGTTTGCAATTATGACTTTATTGCAGGGGGAATTGTTGCTTTTTTTATTTATTTTAAGTTCATACCCACATTTAAACAAAAGATGGGGAGGGTCATTGGGAAATACAAGTGAACTGGTTTTTCTTGTAAAATGTTAGTACATTTATGATGATAAACCATTTTCATCATCACAGGTTGAAACTAACAAAGTGTTCTTGAAGGAAAATGGAGTAAATCTAACTCTTACTATAGTAGACACTCCAGGCTTTGGAGATGCAGTGGACAATAGTGAATGGTAAGTGTAATGTGCAAAGTGAGACTGGTAAGAAGTCGAATGTCAAACGTTTTAGTAGTTTATATATGTTAAATAAATTCATGATGTCAGCAAAATGGATAGGTTAAAGAAATCTTGATACAAAACAATGAAAACCCTATAACATGAGCACTTTTGAAAGGTGGACCTTTCTTCTTCAAGGGCAAACATGGAATATTTTTACTCTTAATTTTTCATTTTGGTTAATATATTATTAGAACATTACTTGGAAGATTTTAAGGTCTGTATTATTATTTTCTACTGCTTTAATATAACTCTCTAAATGTTGTTTTCTGGTTGGTGGAGATGTCCACAAAGACTTTTCTTCAGAGTTTGGTGTATGTTAATTTTCAGTTAGGTGGGGTTTGTTGTAAAAAAATTAGCAAAGTTTTAGTTTTCCAAAAAATTCATCAAGGTTAGAAAGAAGTTTGGGTTCATAAAAATAGCTTTTATTTGGGCAAAAGTTGAGACCTTTACCAACTTCTGCTTCAGAGAGTGTGTGTGTTTTTCTTTTAGCAAAGCCACAAAAGCTATCTGCTCAGCCCACCGAGGGGAATCGAACCCCTGATTTTAGCGTTATAAATTCGGAGACATACCGCTGTACTAGCGGGGGGGACTGTGCTTCAGAGAGAGTTTTATCTGAAAAATTAATAATGTTAGAGATTTTTTGGAAGTGTTTATCATTATCTGTAAGTTTTATAAGGTCTCTGTTATTTTCATTGGATTTGTTAGTTTAAGAAGGATTATGTGTCAGCTGATGAAACGTTTTCAAACTGTTCATTGTGAGATAGAGGGATTTTGATAGCATTTTGTAGAGTGCTTGATGTTATGGTGGTTTATTTATGAAAGAGAATTCAAAATAATGTTATTAGAAGCACTTTTTGAATTGGTGTTATTGGTTGGAAACAGGTTATTTTTTTTAGAAGGAATGTTATCAGTTTTTTTTTCTGTTCTTATTCTTCCAGTGAAGGATTGTTCAGCTGATAACAGTGGGAATTTTATTTGTTGATACTATCGACAGAACATTTTAGTGATATTCACGAGTCCTAAGATGTTTTCAAGGATATGTTTCAGAAGTTCTAATAATGTGCTCCTATTGTTATTGGTGCTTCTAATGCAAGAAATTGAGGTTTGTTTTGGTTTTTTTATATTATAAACTATTGGCAAACTGAAGAAGGAAGGTCCACCTTTTGAAAGAGCTTGAGTTATAGGTTTTTTATAATTTGTGTTGAGATAAGTAATATTCTGATGGATCTGAAATTTTTAGATGAAGTATGTATATAGTAACATAGTATCCAAAAGGGTTAAAGAACATGTAAAGATTGATATTTAAAACAGTGCAAAGTTTTACATGTATTGTTAAAGTGGTGCACCATGTAAATCGGGAATGTTTCTTAGCTGGCTGTTCTGTCAATAGTAAGACTGTAGAAGAACAGGTTCTACTTCTAAGCTGGTATTTTATTTATTCTCTACATAGTTGGCAGCCTATTGTAGACTTCATAGACAGTAAATATGAAGACTTTTTGAATGCAGAGTCACGAGTTCATCGTACAAGTATTACAGACTCACGAGTCCACTGTTGTCTTTATTTCGTCAGTCCTGGGCATGGGTAAGGTTTACCAAATTTATTATTATGCAGCAGTGAAAATGATTCAGTTTCTTTAATTTTTTTAACAGCTAAATATATAACATAAAAAAAGTTTGAAATAGATTTCAAAGAAATAAAAAGTATATGTACTGTAAATAAAAAAGGTTGTTTTATATTTTTTATAGTTTGAAGCCCTTAGATATAGAATTCATGAAGAGATTACATGAAAAAGTTAATGTTGTTCCCCTCATTGCTAAAGCTGATACGATGACCCCTGAAGAATGTAACCAGTTTAAAAGGATAGTAAGTATTCTAGTCATGTGCTCATAGACTTTGTATCTTTAACCTAACGTGCAGAAGTATCACTTAGTTAAAGAATGAAAGGAAGTGAAATTAATGTGAAAGTGACATCTTGAAAAACAATGAGCGATAAAACAGTATATCTGATTCTTAGTCTTGTGCATTATCCTTCAGTATTTTTCATAAACTAAGGACACTGATTTTACTGTGTCACTAGAAAGTATAGTTTCCACAGGGTGGAGCCTGTCTGGACTGGTTTAGTTGGTTTCAAATGGGGAAATTGCTGAGTTTGTATGAACATAACATTGTTTGTTTTGACAAGAGTGTGTGAGAATGAATCATGTAAAAAGAATCAGTAACACTCATGTCTACTATATTAATGTTTCTTTAAACTTTCAGATTGGAAGTTAAAATTTTCTGAGGTGAATTACTGGATTTTCAGTCCAATGCCAAGAAGTTATCGTGTAGTGATTAGTATGTCTTGCATGTAACCTAAGGGTCCATTGTCACAAAATGATGCTTAATAATTTGAAGATATGTTTTATAAGAGTAATGGCCAATTACAGTAGCTATAAAGAGTTGGTAGTAGGTGCTGTTTACTAGCTACCTTCTATTTAGTCTATATGTTCTAAATTACAGATGGCTGGTACAAGTAGCCCTTGTGCATGTTTGTGTGAATCTCTGAAGAAAAGAAAAAGTGAATAAATGTTACAATCAAATTCTAGTCACTTTATTATATATTATTGGCACTTTAGTCAGGAATTTTAATGAAATTTACCTATTTAGAAGGAACCTCAATTACGTTTTTCTGTAATATCATTTCATTATTTACTCAGTTGATAAGATTGTAGTGAGTTACAAAAATCATTTTAGAAATTAGAATGACAATCAGGATTTCATTATTATTTTAAATAAAGAAAACATTTCAAATCACTACAGATTCTGTATTACTTTATTATATAATGAAATTCTGTTAGTTATGAGTGGTGAGATAGAAAAGACACGTTTCTGATTACGCTCACAAACCCTATGTTAGAGTTGTGCTCTGTCTGGTGTTGGACTCTCAGCAAGCTGATAAAAACAGCTGTCACATAACTATTATAAATTTCACATGGTTCTTGGTATCTCAATGATGATAATATATTTGTTATTTTAGACTGCCTGTCTTTAATACAAGAGTAAAAGTATATAAACTTTTCTTTTTCAAATATTTATATTTAATTGCTTAATATTTCTACATGCAAGACACAAAGTTGGTATGGTAACTTATGTAAACAAATTCATGTTTGATGTATTCAGGTACTTAATGAAATTGTCCAAAATAAGATCCGAATCTATGAGTTTCCAGATTGTGAGGAAGAAGAGGAAAATAAACTTCAGAAGTCCATGAAGGTTAGTTGAAACACAAGTTATTAAAAACTTGGAAACTTGACAATCTATAAGTTATGACAGTTCATTGTAATTCTATTGTTTCTGCTATGTAATTACAGTATATAAGATTTTAACTAAGAAATTATGCTCAAAAGAAATAATTAAAAATGACTTGAGGTTTTAGTATATTAAAGGGTATTAATTGCTCATGTAATCTAATCAAGGACTTTTGTAACAATACTTCAATCTACAAAATAGCCCAAAAGTTAGGTCTAATTTCCTATCAAAGAAGGGTCACTTGTCAAAAACACTTTTTAATTTTGTCTTTAGATAAAAGACCACTCAAGTCATGACAGCTTAATACGTTTCATATGACATTTCAGAAATAATTAAAATATTGCATACCCTACTAACATTTTGAGTTAATCCTTGCATATTTTACAGTATTATAATTTACATCTAGGTGCAGTCTCTCTTATATTGTAAATTACATTTGGGGCAGCCCACTCTCAGAAATGGGGAAAAAAAGTATTATTCTATGAAAAATTAAGTAGGAACTGAAATTTTCTTTTAAGAATACAAAATTCACCTCTAGATAGTTTTGTGGTTTACATAATTGGATCTTTAGGTGACCTTTTTATGAGCTATAATACATTATGGTGTTTGAGTCTTTCAAATAGTGCCTACTGTTCTAACTTAAAGGTTGTATTTCTTTTAAATTTGCTGTTAAAAGTTTCTTTACCACCAATATGGTGTTCTTGTATATAAGTTCAATTTTTTTGTCACATATCATAGATCTAAAACAGTCCTAGAAATTGTTCAGTTACCCTTGTAGCATTCATTTCAGATGTACTTCAAATACTACGTTGAAATAGGTTACTTACAGTTATTAAAGAAAGTTTCACAAAAATGCTTATCTTATAATACACTCATAAAGTTTGAATTCTCGGACATGCAGTTGTCATTGTTTCCTTAGGTACTACAATATGAAACATAATCAGTTTTTCATTCCTCATACCTTCATATATGAGAAATTCTGTCTCTAGGAACGAGTACCATTTGCTGTAGTAGGAAGTAACATGGTAATAGAATGCAACGGTAAAAGAATTAGGGGTCGAAGATATCCCTGGGGGATTGCAGAAGGTGAGTGTTTTTTCTTGTATTCTATTTTAGAGTAATTGAGGTTTGAAGACTGAGAAATCAAGTACAGTGTACTTTATTTCATATTTTGTATTCCTGTATTTTAGTTTCAAAAGTTGATTATTGGTTTCATAGTGTAAAAACTCTGCAAGGCTAAAATGTGTTAAAGTGTAAGATGTTTATTTTAGAATTTAAGTGTGGAATTAGTTTAGTTGTTAAATGAAATTAACCCTTAAACTATATTTTGGTAATCAGTAACATACTTTATAACCCACAAACCTTCATTCATTGGTCAGTAGAATTACTAATGTAATTTTCTCTCATTGATGCTGTGATTACTTCACCTGCTGTGGAACAAGGTTAGATTGCTGGTTTGGTTAATTCTTTTGAATAGAACTAACAATTAATTCATAATGTTAGAAAAACATTTAGGTTCAAGCAGTCATGACAGAAGGAAAATATAAGCTCTACAACCCAAGCACTTTCAAAAGTGCATGGATTATAAGGTTCTTATTTTATTTCTAGCAAGAATTAATAATAGATATAAATAAATTTATAACTGGCATTAAAATTAAAACTAGTGTTTTGTTATTAATTTGTTCCATAAAAATCTGATTTGTAAATGGCCTAAATAAAATTGACAAAAATTACAGTTTGCCTGCTTAATGTTATTTACCCCATAATCATTGTTCAATAAAAGTGATCACACAGGCCTATTCCACCACTACTGTGTTTCTTGTATCTCAGCTAGCCTGATATTGGGTGATGTGACCTTTTCTCCTCTGCTCTCACTAATGGGTTCTTAGGATTATCATTTATTTTTTATTTTTTGTAGTGGAAAACATGGAGCATTGTGATTTTCTTGCCCTCAGAAACATGTTGTTAAGGTGAGTTTGACACAGGAAAACAAATTATTGGAGAAGTTCACAATACTCAAGATAAGTGTACTTGGTCAGTTAATGGCATCACAAGAGTTTATTGTTGTAATCTAAAAAATAACGTTTTTATACTATATCAGGACAGGTTTATGTGGATATTGGAATTAAAGATAGCAAATAATTGTTTATGTAGGACTGATATTTGTTTTTATCAATGTAGCATATAATTCTATATTTCTGTCTATAGAAAAAAGTTTGTTCAAACACTACTGTATGAGACTGATTCCTTTTGTAGAACTCACATGCAAGACCTGAGGGACGTAACAAATAATGTTCATTATGAAAATTACCGATGTATGAAACTGGCAGGAGTTGGTGCTGATGGTAAACCAGGTGCTGTAGCCAACAAGTGAGTTTTTGATGTTCATGCTGCACCTGGACAAATATTACATCTTATTAATTAACACAGTTATAAATCTGTGTGCCACTGTTAGCATGAAAATATGTCCAAAGTAGCTGCTACTATAACAAGGTGTTTATGATACAAGCAGTAATCTAAAAATGTGAGATTCTCGTAACTTTAAACGTTGGATAGTCGTCTTAACTTAAAGATAATTTGACTGTACCAAGGTAGTTAAACCCTGGTTTTTCTTATGAGAAGATTTATGTACAGTTAGCATGCATATGGTGAAAATGAGTGACAGACAAATTTAATGTATTATGTTTTAATGATGTTATTTCAAGGTAAATATTGAAATATACGTACTAGTACTCAACAGTGTAAGATTAGTTTACTTACTCAGCCTAGTTTGACTTGCATGGAAGTTGAAGAAAAATATCTTTTCTGATATGTTATTAAAACCATCTTTTTATAAATTTATATATAAATTACCTTGTATACTTATGAGACTGCATAGTAGTTAAGAATTTGCCTGTTTACACAAGGGCTTTTTACACTAGCTTTTTTTAATTTTGACCTGAGACACTAGAGGGAAGGCTGCCAATTCTTAATTCTATAATTGAAGTGTTTCAAAGAACACAACTGTTTTGCAGCAAGAGGATGGAAACCATGAACCCTAAGATTCACATTCATTGTCTGTGGCATGAAACATCTGGCTGCATATCTTACACAACTTCAAATCTTCACCCTATTAAAAATTATAAGAAGACACAAAAAACAAACCAATGTATTCAAAATGACTCTTTAGGAAAGGCATAAAGAGTATTCTCTTTCCAAAAAGACTCAAGCTTTTGAGTTGGCTTCTAGATTTTACTGTCACTAGGTAACCAGGTGCTATTAACATCAGTATTTAATCTTTAGTCACAAAATAATGGTTGTAGTAGTTTCCCTTTTCTATCATTTGATGGATCTTTTTTTTTATTTGGTAAATGTTAAGGAACACGTTATATTTCTTCAACTTGCAAGTGTTGCAACTTTCGTGAGTTTTAGGCATAACTCCAGTCAAGAGTTATTTATTTTCTAATTTCTCTTAATATCTCTCAAAGATTCAAAACTGGCTGACTGTTGTTAACAGACTTATTGGACATTTTATATCATTGCAATGTTGTTTTCAAGCAGATACATGTCAAGTGTTTAAATTTTTCATACCATTTAAGTAAGAAGAGAAAGCAAGCAACAGACCGTAGTCAAGTTTAACCTTAGAGTTGTCTTACTTTCACAGCTCTGTCTTGTTAGATGTAACTGGTTAGGGAGTAACAGGGACATTATTCTACATATAATCATTAAGATAAACATCTTAATTGTGTTGTTGTTTTCTGTGTAAGTTTTAAATACCCCAAATAATGTTATATGCATAAAAATAAGGTATTGTATTTATGCAAAACCAAAATTTATTAAAGTTCTATCTCTCACATTATAGTTGTTAAAAACTGTCATTCAGGTTTTCTTCTCTCAATAAATTAACTTTAAAAATCCAAATCTGAGCCACATTTAAAGACAGTGGTTTTTTTCTTTACTTTTACTGGTTTTCAACTAATTTCTTTGAGCAACACAGCTGAGCATTATACTAACAGTCCTGTTATTGGCATGTACACCTGACAAGTAGTTCAAACATGTTGTAAAGTTCAACTTTTGTTATTTGTACTGATCGTTGCTAGTTATTGCCAACAATGGATATCAAACACCTGTATGGTGTCCTGGTAAGTTCTTTTTTGTTATCTCCATGTGTGTGCTATCATTTTGTTAAGAGACAAAAAGCTTTTATGAAGAAAATGTTTTCTAACTTATGAACCTGTTTGACAGGTTTCAGATGCTAACTTTCAGATTCTTAGAAGCAATTGTCCAGTTAAGTGTAGCCTCAACATTTTTTTGAATGCTGTTAAATCTGTAATTTTTTTTTATCACCTCTTTTTGTATAGTAAATTAACTGCATGTTGATTTTTGTTTATTACATTTTCATTTACATATTGTTTTGAAAGGTATGTTACAAGTCTTGCTACATTTCCTGTCTTTAGTTTGGAAATACAGCATAAAATATTAATACAAAGAAACAAATGTATCGTTTCTAAAGTAACCTACTTCTTATAACATGTAAATGTTTTTTAATGTTCCACATTATCTTCTGAAAATCAAGTACACTTGATTTATTAGTCTGTTATCTAAAAAGTATTGTGAAGGTTTCAGTTGGCCAAAAACAGTTCTTCTTAAAGTTTCATAAAAATCTCATCATTTACTGAAACAGGAACCCACTAGCCCAGATGGAAGAGGAGAAAAAAGATCACGAGACAAAGATGAAGAGAATGGAAAGAGAGATGGAACAAGTCTTTGATATGAAAGTTAAAGAAAAAATGAATAAACTGAAAGACTCGGAAGCAGATGTAAGTCAAAATCTATAAGATCAGTAGTGATTCATAGTTAATTACAAGTGTTATATCAGACCTTTTTAATAGTTTAACCATACATCGCAGGTTTGCTATAACAAAAAGTTACCCATGAATGGTTGTTTGTCACGTTTCCTTTTTAAATGTTAGTTGGTATAGATCATTTTGTCAATAGATGAGTAAAAATATTTAAAACGTGTCGCTTTTAATTACTCTATTTATGTACATTCTCTACCACAGCTTAATCGTAGGAGTGAACAGATGAAAAAAACACTAGAGCAGCAAAAACAGGAACTCTATCAGAAACGAAAGGAATTTGAAAAAGAAAGAACTGCGTTTGAGTTAGCCAACAAAGATATAGACGAGACTCTCCGAAAGCTGGCTCTAGACACTAACTCTAAAGAGTAAGTGTGCCATGCCACTATATCAAATTCAGGTTGATAGACACTATTCATTTGTTAATATTGATTTAATCAGAGAAGTTGAGGTTAACCAGTTTACTGATATACTAGCTTAAACATGAAAACATTAACAGCATGTGAAAAAGCAATGTTCAACAGAGGCGGGAACAATCGGAATAAAGTAATTTATTTACCTTCTACCATTCTAGGAAGCTTCCAAATGTTTGTATTTTAATTGTAAAATGAAAGATGCTTTTAGTGATTAAAGATTTAAATTTTGTGAATTATTTAAAACAAGATCTCTCCAAGTATCACCAACATTATCCAACTTTCTAACAATTGCTACATGCTGTGATGGGAGAAATACACCATACGTAACTTTATTTCTGGAAATATGTACACATTAAATGAAATAAGTTACTTTTATAAAAATCTCTGGTTTACCATGTTGTAAACAGGCACTGGAATGTGGAAAATTATATTGCTGGTATTAAAATAGTACATTTGCAAGAGAATGGTAATAGTGTAATAACACAGATGGTGGTATATATATGTTATTTTTTGTTTAGATGTAATAAACAGACTAATATATCTCTTTCAGCTGGTATCTTCTTATTAAAAAAAAAAACAATCAAAGAGGAATATTAGAAGATAAATCATAGTAATAGCATATGGATAAAAAGTGAGGTTTTGAATACATTTGAAGATAATGATTTTCTAGTAAGTAAAGCATCCCATCTATTATTATTCATTTACTGATAGTACCTTCTTAATTTGCAGTATACGGTGTATGCCTAATTTTAGATGTCTTATTGTAGAGGGTGTTCAGAAAGTCACTGTGCAGTTTTAAAAGCAGCAATAACAGCATTCATTCAGTCTATTTCAAGCCAGTAACTGACAGTGGTGTTTAGAAACAAAATAAGAAGGATCCAAGCCTGTATTGATACCAATGGGGGTCACTTTCAACATTGTTTATAATTGTTATTCATATTTACCTCCTGTATTCTATATTGAAACATGTCTGTTAATATAAGTGCACAGTGACTTTCTGAACACCCTGTATTATTTTGTTTAGATACTTCTATAAATCCTGCTTCTGTTATGTAAACATCTGAACAAAGTGTACCATAATCTTGGTTTTGTAATATGTGAATTAAGTAAGAGTTCAAAAGATTTGCAAGATTGTTAAATGATCTGGAACTGAAGGATAACAACCTAAAGAAAAGATGTCAGTTTCCTCTGAGGTTACAGAATATGTACAGTACTAACAGGCTCTGTGGTACCATTGTTATAAAAGAAAAACACTGAACTAGATGAAAAATAAAATGTAATTAGTGGCACACTTTGTATTATTACCATAATGATAAACAAACACACTTAGGTTTAGTAAAGGCTAAGAACCATATCTCAAAATCAGTATCTGTTTATGACAGATACAAAACTACTGCACCTCATATGTGGTCTTTGAGGTCCAGGTATGAGGGAAGTGTGACTTTGAGTTTATGGTTTGAATAACCTTTGTAGAGACTTCTTGCACAAAGTTTTTTGTCATGGATATTAAGAAGAGTATGGTCATAAAGGTATTACATGATTGAAAATATAGTCCAGTTTGGTTAACCTTAATAAAGTATTATTCTATTACCAACAAAATTTCAGGTACCTCTCTCAAGTAACGGGGCCTGGCATGGCCTAGCGCGTTAAGGCGTGCGCTTCGTAATCTGAGGCTGAGGGTCGCGGGTGATTGGGTTCGAATCACCGTTGCACCAAACCTGCTCGCCTGTTCAGCTGTGGGAGCATTATAACGTGACAGTCAACCTCACTATTCGTTGGTAAAAGAGTAGCCCAAGAGTCTTACACTGCTAAATTAGGGACGGCTAGTACAGATAGCCCTCGAGTAGCTTTGTGCAAAATTCCAAAAAACAAACAAACTCTCAAGTAACAAAAATTGAACTGATGTTAAAATCTGTTGAATAGGTGAAGAAAGTGTAAAAAAAAATTATATGCTATTGGTCTTTTTGAAACAAAGTATGAGCCCTCTTATACAAACATGGCAAATTTCAGTGATGAAAATTTTATATTAAAATAAAATTAGACAAAAATACCAGTGCATTTTCATGGAGTTAAAGTAGCATAGTTTCCAAAAAAATCTGTGATTGTTTTACTTTTTTTTTCAACAGACATTTAGATGGAAAAGAGAAAAAGAAAGAAAAGAAGAAGGGTCTCTTCTAGCTTCTGTAAAATGTGACCTCCAGTAATGGTGCTTGGCTCCAATTTACATCACTACATCTGGATGGATATCTGTTCATCTCTCTAGCCTAATGATGATAAATTATTTTCAAGATCATGTACTTCATATGAATTACTTAATGGGGTGATATTTAGAATGAGATCATGCAGAGCGAGCATGCAAGTACTGACACAGCTGGATTTCAAAATGACTCTTGGAGTTAAAGATGTTACTGCTGTTCAGTAAGTTTGTGCAAAAGCTAGGTTTGTTCAAATCAGAATTATAATCATTCTATACCATGTACATAAATGTATTTGTATCAATGTTTTGAGTCGTTGTCTGGTGAAGTTTATTAGAGTTCACCTACATTGGTTGTAATATTTTACCTTCATTCATAAACTTTGTAAATCAAGATGAATTGTGTACAGCATATCATCACAATTTTTAGTACGTGTTACCTCTGCTTTCTTTTTACCTCAGATCTTTTGTGTCTACCTACCTTCATCTGTATGTTTCATGTGACACATACAAGGTTCTGTAAGCTTTGCGAGACGTAGGTGTAAAACCATAAAATAAAAATGTATCATGTGATATTTGTAAAATATACATGCAATTAAATACTATGTCTCACATATTTGATATAAATTTTCAGATTTAGTCTTGCAAGCATTGGTGGTTAATCTGTTCTTGTAGACAACCTGCATGTATCATTGGAAGAATCTCTGCATGCTGTCTTCCATTTCTTTAGTTTAAAATTAATATTTAACAAATCACTCCTTTGCCTATACTGACACAATTCTTAAACTTTAGAAATTAGTGTCAGGCCAATTTAAGCATTGAGAATGAATAAACATTTTATGTGCATTTTTGCCACCCATGTACTCGTCTTCATTAGTAGATAGTTGCATGTTTACACGGTGCCAGTTTTTTGATGCTTAATATGTTGAAATTGAACGAGTTAAAATCTAACATCTAGAAAGAAATTAATTGTATTGAAAAGTGATAGATATTGTGTGAGAATTGTTTCAGTGTAAAACCTTTGTGATATTGAGAAAAAGTTTAAATCTATCCATTTGAATACTTCACACAAAAATTTTAGTTAGGGTTGAGAAATATGACCACAACTTTTCAACACAATACAGCATTACATTGAAGGTATACACGAGGGTTAAAATTAACTATTGCAAACAGAAAGGTACTTGTCTTTTCTCTTTATCCCTGCATTAACTAGCTTAAAGTATACATCAAACAATCTCTCATTGTCAGAAATGTAGGTCTTGTTACCAATTCCCTGAATTAGAGTTCTCATTACATAATTTTTTTTTAATAGATGTTCAACATTTGTAACAAAATTAGATAAAAAGTTGATTTATATAGATTAGACCATGATAGGCTGCGAGTCCTAAGTTAACAACTTATGATTTTCTAGTAAAATAAACCAGCTTGAATTGACTTAGAAAACTGATTATTTTTAGATGTCTCTAGTGGTTTAGTTCAGAAAGGCTGCCTCTGCCCAGTATAATTAAATTTCTGTGTGACAGTAGTTTCTGTGTTTTTATGAAGGAAAAAAATACAGTATTCAGTTTTTCTGCATGCCCCAAAGCTGTGTACTATGTTACCAGAAGTCTGATTAACAATTATTAATTAATGTTGTGATGGTAAAGAAATAGATATTATTTGGTAAGTGTAATGATTACAAAAAACAAGAGGTTAATTAATTTTTGCATCAAGTTTCCATATAGCCCTCCCCCCTTTCTCAGTACACAGACATGTAAAACCTTGGACAGCTAACAACCAGACAGGGTAGCCAATTTGTTTATTTTGAAATTAACTACATGATTCAAAATTAAACATTCAACTAATTTCTTCAAATCTGGCGAGAAAAACTTTGAAGGGGTGCTAGAGCCAAGAAACAAAAGTTTTAGTATTAACGGGCTCAACCCAAGTCTAGATCTACTTTACCTAAGTATCAAAGTATTTTTCAATATTCCTTTAAAATTGATAACTGAAAGTAAGTTAATGAAACTCCTTAAAGTACAATAAAAAGTAATCAGAATGGAGTTTTTTTGTTTTGTGTGGTATAAGTGGTAACATTATCACTGTACTGATCGAAAGAATGTGCAGAGCTGGTAAAGTATAACATTAATTTTATAACATTTGTATTAAACATATATTGTTAGGTAAAAAGTATGTTATTAATAAACATCAAGTGTTTTATCTCATTAGTTTTATGACATAGTAAGACTTGTACTTAAATGCAGGTCAGAGGCTCTGTTTAGAAAATTTCATAAAATAAAACTTACAACCAAGTTTCCTGTCGAACTGAGCAAGCGATTGTTTATCATCTTTCTTAACCAAAGTTCACTGATAGAAATGTCATACCACGTAAAACAATTTGGCATACATTAATTTGATTAAGCCTTGAAAACAAAGTCAAGGTGAGATAAGCAAAGGCTCTTTAATAATTGCCTGCTAAAAGATGATGTAATTTTCCCTAGTGACAAATAATTTCTACCAGTGTTACTTTAGTATTTCATAAAATAACCATTTTGTGCTTACTCTACAGAGCATTACAGTTAAATGAACTTATGCAGAATCTGGCTCAATATCTTATGGCCTGTTTGAAAGATAACTAGTCTGTATTTTGAATATTGGAACATCAGTCAAAATTCTAATTTTTAGTGATCATCTTAGCACTCGCTGTAGTGAAGAGTTAGAGCCCCATATGACATGGCTTAATTGTCAGGGTATTTAATTTGATATTTCAAATCACATTACTGAATGTGATGATGAATTCCACTTTTTCTTGTCTTCAAGTGGGCAGTAGGTGGTGTCAATTAGCTACCTTCTTTCTAGTCTAATACTTAGCAAAAACAAACTAGGTCCTAGACAAATAGCACAGAATGCATCAAGTATACCTAGATTCTTGGTCTTTTATTGGCCATGACTCAGGGCTAGTCAAAAATTTTCTTCACTGTCCTGAAAGGAGTCATAAAGGCAGATTTACTTCAATTGAGTACTTTTCCACACACACAAATCATCACAGTCCTGATTTGAGTATAATGAGCCATTGAATATTTATCTATACACACATACAAATAATTGAATACAATTCCAGTTAGAGTGCTTCTGAAAGGGCATAAATAAATGTTTTATTTCCATTTCTGTACAGAGGTCTTGCATTTTATGTCACTTATTCAATGCTGCTATACGGGACATCAAAATATGCCTTTCAAACATATGAATACAAGATTTGGTAAAGCTTTACACAGTGTTGTAAACATTATCTTTTGCAAAAGAGTGGATCTGAAAACTTACATCTATTATATTTCTTAATATATTTTTCACATCATTGAGAAAATTTGCAACATCTGATAATACGGTATTAAAACAAACATCAATTTCTACCTAAGATCTTGATGTCAACTATGAAAGTACAAACCATGGACCAACTGACTTTCTGATGTAAGTGAAGGACTCCTACAAGATGCAACAGTTTAATACAGTATCAGTAACCACAAAACGAGGAGATGACTTTTACCAATCTTCCTGGGAAGTGTAAATGAATGCTTGTCTTGATCAACTTAGTTTATGGAATTCTTTTCAAACACATTACAAAAGAAAAGGGTATGGTTCAGGAGTGACTTCAGATCACGAAGTATTTTGTATTACTCTGAGATTCATGCTATAATTTATTTCATTCCTATTTTCTTTCCTCGCATCTGCCTTAAAAGATGTAATAATAGATTATACATTCACCTTACAAGAATATCTCTATATTCTTCAGTTTCTTTCCGTACTTCTGGTGCGGTACATCGTGCACGATGGATGGCTCGAGCAATATATTCTCTAAAAATTTGGATGTTCCAAGAAGAGTTGGGTAGACTGCAAGCACGGCCTGCTTCATCTCGTGTTTCATTTGACGCAAATTTCTACAGCAAACTTAGCAATTTGTGTGTCTTTATAACTAAACATTACTTGCTCTCATGGTTTACAGCTAAGGATGCTTCCGTGGCAGCTCGAAGGGACCTTACACTACTCAAGGAACTTGCATTGCATGAAAATCATATGATTAAGGAAGTTGGTACAAAGGCAATGAATCGGCATTTATGGTATTTATCTGAGGTTGCAGTTGGGCTTGTGCTCTTTGATGACTGTGTAACGAATAGCGACAAACTCAAGATAGCCTAGGAGATCCTTTCACGGTATTCATATTTGAGACCAACTCCACGTTTAACAGTTGATGCTGCAAGCAATGCTGTTTCCAGAAAACTTCCAGATTTTTCTACCTCGGCAACGAAGAAAATTTTCTACCATCTGGATAGTAGTAGCGCATTTTTATCATTACCACCGAAAGAGTGGAACGCCTCTGAAGAGTACAAACAAGGAAAGGACAGAGTAAAGAAACTTTTTGTGACAAATGATGCAGCTGAAAGAGGAGTAGCTTTAATTCAACAGTTTACAAACGAAGATCAATTTCAGTATATGATTCAGGTGGCAGAAGAACATCGGCGAACATAATGCGAAGGGGGCAGGCAAGATAAAACTTCAATAAAATAAATTTTTCTTTCAAGTTTTTATGTTTTTGCTAATTGTATAATCAATAAATATTAAATAATTTCTTTAAATAATTTAATAACCATTAACAATGTAATGTAGGGTAAATTTAAGGAAAATAGTGAACTTTGAAATGAAACTTTGTTTATGTTCTTTTCTCATGCAGTGGCACAACTGAGCAAAAAAATTGGGACATTTTAATTTTTATCCTTTATCCACTGACGCACCCTAATGGACACTTTTCTGTCATTTTGTACATGGTCGTTTATCTCATGCTTGAGATCAGTAGCAGTCTTCCTTCTGTCCTGAAGGCTCCATAAATGAAGATACTTAACGTCAATACCATTGGGGTTGGGTGTTCTGCCTTTTCCTTTCCTGTTTCCAAATTTACCTGTCTAGGTCCCATGACCTAGGGTGTACTTGACAGTGTTTGGGGAGTACTTCAAATCTGCAGCAATTTGTTGGAGAGTCCAACCAGCACCACGTAAACCTTTTATGTAAACATGACAACAAAACACTGTTTTTATTAAGGTTTTTTGTGAAGTGTTATTAAATTGATTGATTCTAGCATGTAATGGTACCATATGCTAGCTTCCTTCTATAGAGCTAAGACACTGCATGGGGGACCATGACAGTTATTTCAGATACTAAATTTTATCAGCATGTCCATTCAACCAGAACCTTTAGGACAAACTTTCTTGGTACAAATACGCTGATCCATTAATTAAAGAGCTTAAATTGTTCCTTAAAAAAGCTAGTTAAATGAAAAAACAATTACCATTATAATTGTGTCTTCTTTTTAAGTCCCAGCATGTATAACTAAAACTATGAAAGAAAACAGATCTTATAAACACGATATGCAGGTACTGTTAAGACAAAATTGTAAATATAAACAAATAATACACTTACTTTAAAGGGTGAAGAATTTGCATGTAGATTTAGAAATGTACTAAGGGATGAAAATGAATTGTTTCTGAAAAGAGGAATCACCTTTCATTATGACATGCAGAAGCTCTGATGTCACAGAAGTACCAGTAACAAATGACATTCCTTGTATTTTGGTGAAAACAACTGTCTAAAAGTTGCTGAGTGGCTCTCTTTCTTCTAGTTTGAAGTAGGACACCACCTTGTCCTCCAACATAAATTCAGTTCTTTCAATGTTATGACGTCTTGTAGCCAGCTGCCTGAACTGTCCTTTATGGCTGAAGTAGAGATGTAACCACCCTTCTCTTATTCGTCTTCTCCACTGTCTTGTTCAGCCATTTCCCTTAACTACTGCAGATCCTGAAGAGAATGCACCAGTTCTTAAAGTATTCTCAACAGTCACTTCAGGTCCAATCAAACAATCTCCTTATCCACGTTTCTTGTCGCCTCCTCATCTTAAAAACTGTCAACATTATGGGCTCCATATAGTAAGTTGAAACATCTTGTCATGCTGCCACAATCAATCTTACAGCATCTAAGATACTGCAAAATTCAAATTAGAATAAGTTACCTTTTTCATATACAGTTTCTTTAAGTTGCAGATCACATTTTGGTCCATGGCTTACAAGGTTGAAGCTGTGTTGGGAGGCAAAAACATCATTAATCAAGGCAAATTTGGCCTTCAAAGAACTAGAAAGTAGAGAGTCATAGCCAGAAGCACTATTCATGAAAAACAGAGCTTTCAAAGTCAGTTTATTTGTTATTAGGTAGTTTGCTACAGAAGTGCAAAAGACTTCTGATACTCGTTCACTAACAGCTATTTAATCACTCGTGCCCTGCAGTTTGAATTCCAGTAAACCCCAAGTTGCCTTCTGGATACTTTGTTGTTTGAACACCCTGGGATTCTCCAAATGGTACACAATCATTAACTTCAATCTGAAATCTCCAGAGGTATTACCACAAAGCAAGAAAGTCAACCGGTCCTTCAGGAGTTTGTCATGGCAAAGCAGCTTGATCTTCAGTAGTATAGGTTCTTTGAGGAATTTTCTTCCAAAAATACCATTTCATCAATGTTAAAAACTTGCTGTGGAATGTAATTCTCATTTATCAACTTAAGAAATTCAATTTTAAATTTATCTGTTGGCACGTGCAGCTTCACCATGTCTTACAGCATTTACACTTTCAGCTCTTGCCTTGAATTCATCAATTTCAGTCTTAACTACCAGGCAAGTTTCTCTTCAAACATTCATAGATCTCTCAGGCCTTTTCCCAAATAAATTCAGAACGTATGGAATTGCCTTTCATGTGCTTTTCTCCAATTCAAATCAGCAAACATTTCTTCATTTCACCTATCAATGACCTTTTAAACACCCTGGTTCTTTTATCACTCACACCGTTACTGCCTTGAATTTTTCTTTGTAAGCAAGTATGGTTGAAACAGTTAAAGAAGGGAGCTCATATTCAGCACTAAGAATGTTTGTTCTTACACCTTCATGATGATATGCTTCTTAACAATTTCCTCGTTTTGCTAGACTGTAATGACTTTCTGAGTTTATGGTCAATCACAAAAAAGATCCCTTCTCAAGGAAGTGAAAGAAAGCCAAGGGACCTTGTCTGTAAGACTAACTGGCATAACAATTACTTTATGCTACCAGCATTGAATACTGCATAACACATCAGGGGAAATCCATTGATATGTTGTAACAATAAAGGCAAGGCATATGTATACCCCCTTACTCTTGGCTCATTAATTTAACAAGCATCATATCATTTTAACAGAGTTGTCATTTAGCCAATCCGTACAGTGTAAAGCCAATTTTAGATATTATACAGTGTTACTTTTTTTCTTTATCAGTAATGCACACAAATACAGCATACACCAGAGCCACAGAAAAGGGTTTTTATGGCAAAATCTTCTCAGGCCACTGTGACTGGCTAAAAGGAAAGTGTAGAAATTTCCATATTTTGTGAATGGTTGAACCACAAAGTATAGACATTTTTACAATACCAGCAAATTGAAGTGAAAAATGTGATATTGTACCGTGCTTGTTGCAAGGAATTTTTTGTCATTAAGTGAACTGAAAAATAATTGTGGAGGATAAAACTGTAAACAAATCTCTTAATGGAAAGTGTTCATTAAATGTGAATTTTAGAAAATAAATATTCTCATTCTGGTTCACAGTGTTGAAAATTACATTCTGTAATGGCATGGATGAAGTAGTCCCCATGCAATGGAAAAAACAAAATATGCTCTTGTCCAAACACTTGTGTATGCTTTCAATGAATGTCCTCCCAGGGGGATGGGGGTTACAGATCCTTAGACCAGACCCCCAGTGTCACTCTCTGGGGGTTGGCATAAGAATACACAATGCGTTTGATATAAACTGGTCTAGTATTATCAGTTAAAATGCACACACTTTTGTCACATGAGGTCAAAATCAATAAATGGATAATGCCTCCACTAGGACAAATATAAACAAACTACAATCCTAGAATTAGTGGCTGTAACTACATGTCCAACAGTCAAACCTCTATTATCTTGAACGTTACCCAAAGTTGCAGAAGTGTGTGTTACAATACATTAGGATAATATATAAACTTTCTCATTAATCATGAGACCTCTATTCACTGCCTGAAAATAACTTTAGCTGAAACATGCTCAGGTACACAGTCTTTCACTTCACCACTCTTTTGTTGTTCCTCCCTTATTTGTAACTGTCCCTGAGAATGTAGTAGTTAATACAGAACAATAAGCTAAAAACTTAGGAACCTTGAATTCTAAGAATAGATTAGCTAAATGCAAAGAATTATGGGAGCCATAATGGGGTATAAAACGATAGAGGCTGCAACATCATTTAGAAAAATGTGACAGGAATCAATTGAATTTTGGAACATGCATTTGGAGGTAATTATTAGAACTAGTGACGTCTATATATCATATACCAGAACACATTTTTGAGTCATATTTTCACTGATTTATAATGTAAACACCCAAAACTCATATGAAATTATAGTACTCAAGTTTCCATTCTTATGCACATGGCATGATTACGTAACTTTTATAAATAAAGCCTTGGTAGTTGTTGAAATTAAAAACTAAATAAAGACATTTTAATAAAATGAATGTTAATGTTTTCATAAACTGAAAATATATTTCCAGTAGATACCTACCTCCTCTCACAAAATAGCTTTTTTTAAATTAGATTTTGCCCTCTATTATCACAGAAGTACTATCATAACCAGTGCCCTCTCTATTAATGAGACCCCTGAGCATTGAAAGACTAGGGTTTGACAGACTGTAATGATAGTTAGACCTCCTCCAACACCTGGCAGAATCTGCAATTGTACAACAATTAGGCAAAGGACCACTTACTTCTTTACCTTGAAATGGAAACTGGTTGAGAAGATGAGCATCTGTACCAAAATCCTTCTCCACCTGTATATATTTCCAACCCAACCAAAACCTGCTTCACCATAAATCAACATCCAGTGGATGGTAGGATGACATCCTCAGCTAAAAACCTGGTGACAGTGGGTATGGTTCTTCCAGGCCACAGTCAGAGGATGATACCCAGCCATACACAAGTGGGAATACAGGTGTTTCATCCAGCTACAAACAACACCAGATCTGTTGAGGACTGACACCCAGCAGACAGAAGAAAAATGGACTGCAAACCTAAAGTGCACCTACACTTGGCAGCATTGGGCATTTTCTATCCAGGACTTACTTATCTAGAACATCTCCAACTAACATCCAGAGGACAGTGGGTAGAAGGAATGTCTCAGCCTGAGAGACAAACTACAATATATATGTATATATAGCTCAGACATAGAGTCTGAATTGTACATTGGATTTGTGGTAGGAAGTTGCTCTATGCCATCGACAGTTGCAGAATGCAGCTACCTTACTGAGTGGTATGATGCATCACTCAGGAGGAGAGACCTACATGGTCCACTACCCAATTGGCTATGAACTGGTAAGTGGCAAGAACTCTCATACTCCACTAGAAGAAAGAAGGAAAAAATGCATTGGAAAGTCCTGAGAACTTCATCACCAGAGACAGTGTAACAGGTGACCATCATCAACAGTTGCTGCTACCTATACTATTCCCATTGTTTAAGGATCAACAAACACCCAGTAGTATCTGGAATTTCATGTCAGGTCTGCAGTAAGAAGATTCTCAATGTTATGGAGCATCAGACATGGGCAGCAATCTCTGTCTGCTTTACTTTTGTGTTTACAAGTGTAAAGTGTGGGACGAATATAGTTGTGAAGCTAATTTCGACTACAGAGAACTGCTAACAGTCCTATGGAACACCCCATTTTTACATTGTTCATTGTAACCTAATCCTTTGAAGTAATTAATTCTACATGGATGCCAACTGAAATTGTACATCAGGTCAACAGAAGGAAGAGCTATAACATAATTGACTTTCAGCATGGTCACATATGAACACTGTGGATTTTCAAAAAAAAAAACCACTTTACACATAATGGGATCCATAATACACTAGCAAAAAGGCCCCTGTAAATAAATAAATAAAAATATGGTAAACAAAATTAAGAGCATTGTATAAAGGAAAACGTCAACAAACTTGCAAACAAAAACAAACTCATCTATACAGTACTACTGATAATCAAGATGTGATTAATGGGTGGAAATGAGGAAAGGGCACTGGTTATGATAGGGGTTGTGTACCACCCCTATTTGTGGATAGTTGTTGCATAATCATTTACATATTGGTATGCAGAAGCTGAAAGCCAGTGGCAAGCATTGAAAAGTCATGATAATAGAGAATAGTACTACTCAAGAAAAGCTGTTTTGTTAACAGAGGTAAAATATACTGGTATAGAAGTTTCCCTGTTTTAAGTACAATTTTTATAAAATAATCTGTGAATACAAAACTCATTCTTTTTTCATGACTTTTTCTCACTAGTGTGAACAGTAATGCACAGGAAACAAGCAAGTTTTTAACATTTGCTTTAATGACAGCAAATTATGGAAACCAGTAAAAATAAAATACATGCAGATGCTCCAGCAAGTTACACCTTAAAAGTGTGGAAGTAATTAGTGAAATCTAATTTTCTAATGTAAAATACAATGGAGGCACAATAAATATGGATGTCTGTTTTTGAAGGGACCATCAGACTGACATAGCTCAACCAGGCTTGAATAGTAAATATTTAAATAATTAACAAAATAATATGGTAATACAACCATAGCTCACTTAATTGTCCTGAATAGTAGTGTTATTTTAAATACATACAAGTAGTCAAGTGCACTACTCTAAATGGGACAATTGAAAAAAAAAATTTATGGAAAATTATAAATTGTTTTTCAGTTACTCCTGTACCTTCAACTTCAACCAATAGTATGAAGAGCTAAAATACAAGCCACTCCCAAATCAGTTTCTCAAGCAAGTAGTCCTTTCTTGCTGGTTCTGAAAATGAAATTTCTACTGAGAGACCTGAAGAATAACACTCAAGATTTCCTGTTATCTGATGGCCATTATGTAGCCATTTAGTATAAGAGTGATGCCTTTCTGAAACTGGTTCTTTAATGCGAGCTATCACACAAGTTCTTATCTGGGTCCACTTTCAGTGAAACTATAATTCTATCCATGCATAGTATTGTGGCAGATTGAGTAAACAATATGTTGAGCAACACCAAGGAATTGGGTTGGACAAGCAGAGCAACTCATCCATGTTACAATTACAGCTCAGGTCATTAACTCCAGCTCTGGTGTCTTCTCACAGGTCCTACAAAGTAAACAGCTTCCAGAGTGCCACATTGATGAAGGCATCAAGCAAGTTCTTGTGGCCACCACAACAGTACAGGGATTTCCAGTCAGCACCATAACAACTGATAAGACTATCAACATTTCAATAGTTATTGGGTATTTTGCTCATGTGCTCTACACTGGCCAAAGAGATTAGAAGCATCTATCAACTGTTAACAAAAATCAGACTAGTTGTGGGTTTCTTAAATTGAAGCACTAGTGTTGCCTACTTATTCAAACAGAAAAAAAAACTCTCAAAACATAAACTCAATATATATATATCAGAATGAGATGGAACAGCAGCTACCTCATGGGTGGGGACTTCTTTGAACAGCAAAGGCCTTTGCTGGCAACTGTAACAGATGACAAGATTAAAAAACAAGATGGAGTTAAAATGTAATTAATAACTTGATACTGTTGGTAGATGATAAAACTCCATAACCCATAATTACAGAATTAAGGGAAACAAAGACAACTGTACGTTCCACAAATACTTCATTTATTATAACCATGGTTTTGCCAGTAAAGGGATCACTACAGTCAATATTTGTAAAACTGTTTTTGTTTTCCTTAATTCTGACATGAAAGTACAAAGTATGCAGTTGCTTGACACTGAAATGAATCAGGAAGAGTCTATTCCTTTTATAGAACAAGGTGAAGATGCAAGTAACATCATACCAACAAGTTTTGTGGGTGAAGAATCCCTTAGATGACACCATATTTTTGCCTTTTCAGAGAATGCTTTCTGCAAGAGGAGATATTGTTAGAGTCACAAGGTCTTATCTGAACTCAATGTGGGTAAAAACGTTTTTTAATGAAATGTTTGGAAAATAAAAATCCAGAAAGAGCTTTGTTCCATACATAACTGTCTTCATAAAAGGTGAAAAATATAAATATATACAGCTTTTATACGTATATATATATATGTGTGTGTGTATCCATACATGTGCATACACATTGAGAAATGATGCAGATCTTGCCTTACAATGAAATACAATCACGAAACATCAAAAATCAATCTTAAATCACACAGACATACACTTCTTTATTCCTGAAATCACAGATACATTCACATTTCTGGTCAGGTGCCCCTGCAGTTTTATGTCTCACATTATTCCTTGTCTTAACAAACTTGTTCACACAGAGGGAACTGGTTCCAAGTATTCAAGATTCCTAACTAGTTTCCAGTTCTTTACTATTTATTGTAAAGTGAATAACCTTAACTATTCTTTTTTGTTTATTTTATTTATGCAATAAAGTATTTACGATAAGATCCACAAAACTGTTCAGAGCTCAATGTTACTTTTAGTAGTGTGAGAGAGAGAAAAATGTGTATTTTAATATGATTATGGTTGTGTTCTTCATTTATTTGTACCATTTTCTTTCATCATTTAGTTTTTCTATGGATTTCAAGGTGAATTGAAAGGCTAACTCTGCTTTTACATAATAATTTGTATTGTGAGTGTATGTGTATGATGAAACTGACATCAGCTTTCATAGCAGTCACATAGAGATACCATTGGCGTAGCAAAAAGTATGTAAATTTATTATCACAAAAGTTTGTTCTCGAGACCTACTCTGTGAATAAATACCCTGCCAGAAGCTTCAGTAGCAGAGTAGGGATCACAAGATAGATATGAAGGGTATAACTATTGTTATTTGTCATTCAATATTAGTTATGTTATTGTTTAACTACTGCATTTGTTTTGTTTTTTTTATTATTTTTATTATTATTTATTTCTGGTTCTTTTTTCCAATTCTAATATTATTAATACTGGTGTGAAATCCTGGCCAGGCATCTGTTTATTAACTGTGTTGAACTTATTCTTTGTTTTTTGTTGTTGAACCTTCATTGCAGTGGTGTTTATTTTAGACTCTTACACTGGTGCCCAAATAAGGGACCTTTTCATGAAGGTAGAATTGTGATATTGGATTTTTTGTTGTATTTAACTTAATTATTGCTGAATAAATCACTTCATACTGAAGCTTGAAGCAGTCTGTCAGTATTGACAGGTGGAAATGCTACCTAGCTGATCTCCTAGCTTCCCTTCCCTTCTAAGTGTTGTTTTTGTTAAACCCTGACTCCAGCAGCATGTTCATTTTAAACCATTACAAGTGGATGAACTTCTTACAGCAATGAGAAAATGTATACATCATCCCAGCAGGTTAACTTGGCTAATGAACCACATTATTATGTAATAAATAATTTATTTTTAGACATGCAGTGTCTGGAAAACACAGAAACATTTACTCCTCAGAAAACAGCAAATAAAAACCTATAAATAGTGTGTCTTTTCTTACAGCAAAGTCACACTGGGCTATCTGCTGAGTCCACTGAGGGGAATCAAATCTCTGATTTTAGCCACAAACTTACCATTGTACCAGCAGAGGACATTTTATAATGAAAGCACCAAGCATGCATCACCCAACATCAACAACTTTTTCTGGAAAAAGCAACCAAAATCCCAGTTTTTTTGTTGTTTTTTTTCCACTGGAAATGAGTAGATACATGAAGAGATTACCACGAATGTTAGAAAAAGTGAAATATCAATGTTTTTGTTTGAACTTGTATACAAAAATGCACTTTAGAATATCAAAAAATAAAATAAAACCAATCTTGGGTCCTTAGATAAATTTTCAGAGGATCCATCATCTGAAGAGCCTCATCTGTGATGGATCAGTGCAATATGCTCACTGACTGATGCTTTTAATTATTCTTATTGTTTTAAGCTGTTTTGAAAAATAAAAGACATTCTACAGAATAATATACATGTCTTTCAAATACTTAGCCCATACTATTCCTGTGCTTTGATTTTGAGGTTGTATTTATCATCTTTTGTTTTGAATATAAACAGTAAAGCAGCAAGACAACAGAAGCATTGTAGGGTGATAAGTATTTATAGAAAATCCATTTAATCACTTGAGAATGCAATTTTTGAGTGCTATTATTTTTACTTCTTTTAGGCACTTCTTTACTAAGAAATAAATTTTAGTAAAAATACATGATTTTACATGACAAATCAAAAAATGAAACTAATTTCAAATTTTTTATTGTCCAAAGTATTTGTTACAATTTATTAAAATTATTTTAGTATCAGTTAATTTCAAAGAAGATGAGGAGAGAATTATTTTGTTATTTGCTTATTTTTTGAGAAAGATAACAAAAGCAACTTACATACAAGGGATTCAGAATAGCAACAAGTAAAAGTGCTCACCCTTACCCAGATATTAACCTATTCATTACCATGTACTTCCCCAACAGTAGGTCAAAGACAATTGTGTTTGAAAGCCAAATTTCTCTTTTGGCATTTGAATTTGGGACACTGTGGCTGCTCCTTGTCACATCTTGAATGGCACAAGGGTAAAAATTACTAATACTACTAGTGGCAGTGAATATGTTAAATACACTAAATACTCAGCTTACCAATTCTGTTGTTATAACAAGGACCTCTTAAATTAACGACCAGTATTAAGTGGTAAATGATTAATTCACCTTATTTATCAAGTAACATGGCAAAAAGTGCAATTTAACTAATTTAACTAAGGCTGTTCCAAGAGGAATATTGCAATGTGTCAATTATCTCAAGTCACATCACGTTGGATGATAATCATGAATAAACAAGACCACATGCTTTATATCAAATTACATTCTCCAGGAATGGAACCTAATTCCTCAATATATCTCCATGGAACATACAGTTGTACATCTAAATAAGACTGAGGTAGTTCTAAGAAAGAACCAAAAGTGTAACCAATGTCATCAAGTGAATTCCACTGTGTATTTCCAATTTTTTCTCTAATCCCTTTTATATGTAACTATTTATTTATTAAATTTGTTTTCAGAAAATGATTCTGATTGTTGTACTTGAATTATTAAAAACAATACACCAGTTCTGGAATACTTACATACTTCGAATTATCTGATTTTAAAATACTTTTTATACCCAGATAGCTATACTTTATATTCTCAAATAGCTTTCTATTACTTTAAAATGATCTTTTTAATTCTTTACTTGATCAATGTAAAAATGTATTTACCCTTTATAATTACTATCTATAGTATTTAATGAACAAATTCAAACTGGTAATTGATATTCCTATGGAAGCCAATTTTCTTTAAAATACAATTAGTTACTTTTATATTATAAAGTTCCTCTTGGAAACTGTTACAGATATCTACTTCCTGTGCCTTTATATTCTGTTATATTGGTAAATTATTTTCTGTTAACAATTGAAATTACTATTTCACTAAAATTTGATCAATGAAAGTTTAGAATTAAAACAAATTAATAATCATAATGTATTTAATTTGACCTTGGATATTATTTTTCTGGAAAGAAGAGTTCAATTACCTTTTTTGATAAAAAAAATTAATTTTCCAATTATGGTTCACTTTCCCACATTAGTGGTTCCCTTTTTTTAAAAATGACATTTATTTCCCAACTCTAATTATAACTTTGTAATAGCACTTTATTTTTAGGTAATATTCAATACTTAACACATGAATATTATAATTTAAATAGTAGATCTTTCATAGAAGCTATGGTTACATTTGTTTTCATATGCAATCCATGAAATTATGCTGGTATTTAAGTCACCTAAATATCATAAATGCCACCATAAATACTAAGTTTTAAAATCTGATTTGTAACATTCCACAGGGTGTTTGGAAAGTCACTGTGCACTTATATATTTATTAACAGAGAAAACTGCACGGTGACTTTCCAAACACTATATATAAGACCTGAAAAAGCTAACTTCAAGCAGACACACTAATCTCAGCCGACTAGATTTACACTCAAATGATTCTGATAAGGGCAGAGAACAAGTGCAAATTTATTTAGTTACAATTCTATAGTTATTATATATGTAATAAGATTCAGTGTCTCTGTGTCCCATAATTCCTCCTCAATTGCTAGTCACAACCACTTCTAAATGGTAATAAACAAGTTGTTTTGGTCCTGTAGTTTACAAAAAGGTAAAATATTTATCCCTACCCCTTGGGGAACCCAGGACTTTTCCAAAAACTGCTGGATTCACCAAATTCTAAATGATGTGTAACAAATCATCTCAGCCCTGAAGTTTGCACAAAGGGGAACAAACTAAAACGTGAAAATAATTATGTACCATAGGATTAAAGTTTACTTCATTTGTAAAAAACTAACATATTTGATTCCAGACAAACTAAGTCACTTTTAATTATGACACAGTGGTGTGATAAAACATTTAGTGGAAAAAACTGTAGGACAACTGCATGTGCATATAATATATTAAACATCTAAAATCGAAACATTTGTAACCTAATGAGAAAAATGTATTATAACTACACTGTCAGATTGCAAAATCAGAAGTACTAAAAAAACACATACCTATTACAGTTTTCAAATGGTGATATGGTTTGGATTAATCAGTCATGATTTTCATCTGCTATTTCAATACATAATAACCAATGACCAGGAAACTCCTAAAGTCAAACTCTAACAAGCTACCTCTCCTGGTACTGCTAAGAATCAAACGAGATGTCTCATCTGGTACCACATGGATTTTCTTGCTATAAAGAGCTTGTAATGGGAGTTTAGTTTGAAATAACTGGTACAATACCATAAAGTAATGTTCTTTGAAAATGCAAAACTGAATGCCCCTTGTTTATGTGGCTAAAATGAACATGCTGCTGAAAGAGATATTTTTTCACTAAACACCAAGCAACAAAAGTTTTGACACCGTCACAAGTTTATCAAAAAACAAACCCCTTTAGGGGTGTACAAGTATCACGTAGTGACATATTATTACCATAAGCATGGGTACAGTGTAACTTAATTCATAATATCATTTTTAAAATTATTATTGCCACACAAATAGGTACATTCCTTGATTGTGATACAATTTGACTCATGGGTATTATAAACCTATGAAACTCAGTGTAACTTGTACAACCAACACTGAAATTAATACAAGTAGAGTTTGTAAGCATTGCCATGTTCTGTCCCATGAGATTTATGCATAGTGTAAAAATATTTATCCCCTGGTAAACAAAATGTCATCAGCATTGAATACTTTAGTACAATGTCTGTGCTACCCAAATCTTTTTGCACTGAAAAAACAAGATATCTGTGACCAAAATATTTTAGACTGAGGAATAACAAGTCTATTAATCAAATATTTATAAACTAATAAATATTGTCAGTAAAATTAATCTTCTTTAACTCAGAAACAAGAAATGTTTAGTTTGTTTGGGTATGTGTGCAAACCCACAAAAGAACTATCTACTAGTGGTAGTCCATCTGTAACTTTAAAGTAATATACTAGAGGGAATGCAGCTGGTCAACAACAACCCTTGGTTATTTTTCATCAAATAATGGAATCTTATTGTCATTCTTATACCTATGGCCTATACTCCAAAAACAGAGTGAAATTATTTTTTATGGCAGCAGAGCATAAACCATAGACCCCTGGATCCACAGTCAGTTATGTAACCATTTGGTTATGCCTTGCATGAGAAAAGGCTTCAGTTGAAAAAATGTATGTTTATGGACTGAAGAATGAGAAGTTTCTAGCCAGAATGTTTTTAAAATGAAAAATAAGATATATAAAAATATTATAAAGTGTGTCATAATACAGTGTGAAACAAAACACAGTTTAAAATCTCAAATGTTTTTATACTTTCAACGGACATAAAATTTTCCATACAATTAACCACTGTGGTCGACTTTTGTAGCTTAAGGATATTAGCTGCAATTTTTCTTCAAACACAGGTTTACTAAGTTTTGACGAATATTATTCTGGATGTTTTCTTTTTTCAATAAAGGGTGAATACGAAATAAATTAAATCATACTTTATATATAAAACTTAATGTGCATAAACAACTAATTATACATTACACAAGTAAGTTCAGTTTTAACCAATACCCTCCCTTCCTTTTAAGGATGATAAGTAGGTTGTATATAAATATCAGGGATATCAAACATATTACAATCAACAAGGCACTGATATTCTAAATACATAAACATAAAAAATCCTACTATCATACAATAGAAAAACACATTAAAGGAATTTCAAAAGATCAAGCACTACTTTTACTGTAAATGTTGCCTGGCACAGAGCAGACATTCATGTCACTTTTGTACTTTGACAACAGATAAGTTTTGAGTGTTTCCATACACAGAGAAACAAGCTGGAAACATTGTTATAAGTTGAAGATGTCATCCAATAAAATGAGAAAAAGCAAGAATGAACAAGTTTTGTTTGTTTGTTGTTAAGTACAAAGCTACACAATAAACTATCTGTGCTGTGCCCACCAGTGGGATGGAATCCAGTTTTTAATGTTATATGCCTTTAGACTCACCACTGAGTTAATGGAAGGCTGACACTGAATAAAAGAACAACCGAAAGCAACACTTAAAGAGAAAAGCCAAGTTTTGTTAATCAAACATCAACAGTTGACAAAGGAAGGTTTTTGTCATCATGCTGTTTCTGTAGCTTGTAGATGTGAAAAATATTTTGGGTTCTTTCAAAAAATAAAATATAAATTATAAAATTCAGAGGCACCAAATAAATGTCCAATGGCAAAGAATGCAGAGTACTCAATATACCAAACATGAAATATGACAATGGTGAGTGTGTAGTGTTCACCAAACGGTTCCATCAAGTCTAAATAAACCTTATCACTTAAACTGAAAAGGTTAAGCACGACTTTAAAAAATTATCCTTAGTAAGAAAAAACTTTTTTTTTTCTTTTAATGTCTTTATGTTTCCTGTTATTAACATTAAATATTTAGATGACACAGACACACAAGCTGCTGGTAAACAACTAGTATATTTAATAATACAACCACCTCACATTGGCTATACTGATGTATCAACCACCTCACATTGGCTATACTGATGTATCAATGACATCTTAATTTAGTTCACTGGTGTGATGGATGTGAATTCTGTTTAAATATAATTGTCCCATTTCTTTTTGGAAGCTATTAGTTGACAGGTTTTATTTCCTTTACAAATAACAGTATTAAACAAGTAAACCTTTAGGCTCATTGATACGTGGAATATAGTAAAATCAGTTATATCAGACAGAATTCCCACATACAAAAAACAAGCTGCATGTTAAGAGAGCAGACAAAGGACAGTTTCTATTCTGCGTAGAAATGCACTTAACCACATCTTTTTAAAACATTTGTCAATATCACTGTGTTCAGTACAAAACACAACATAATACCCTCATTTACATAAATCCCAAAGTGATACAAGTAAAAAAAGCAAACACTGATGAGATAAAAGAAATTACATAACAATACTGATGTTTACTGAAACTCAGAAATGAAGGATTCTCAGTTTCTGAATTACTCGGTCGGGGGGTTACTAAGTTTATATTTATTTTAATATCTAACATTGGAGAATAAGTTTACACAACTTGATAAGGTAGAGAACATGCCATTTAAGAATGGAACAGAGAATCATTTAGAAAATGATAAACTGTAAATTTTCTTTAACTACAAATGATGAATTGTCACTGTCTTCACAATTTTGTGTTAAACTTCAAAAACATTGGTGTAAGTATATACATAAATAACTTCAACACAGAATGCTGTGATTACAGGTGATGTGTTTAATGAAAAAATAACCCACAAATTTTCATAACATCTTACAATTATAACTAATTATAAATACCAAGCTATTATTAATTTTCATTACAGGCAACCAGTGATAGAAAACAGCAAAAACTGACAATAAATGCAAAATACCTTAGCTAAAGGTGAAATAATAAAAACTTATGTTCCAATTTATGCTGACCTTGTTTTATAATATACTACTGTGTAAAACATGCTTAATTTACATGTACTTCAACCTTTTTAGTTTGATAAAACAATAAAAATTACAAATAACTACAAAGCTATTTACATATGATCCAAGCAGTACTTTAAGATAATAATTTCCAGATTAGACATTCCCCAGGTGGCCATAAGTAAAACGTAACTAATATTTTTCCTTGTCAATGACAAGAAAAGAAAGTTGCATATACTGGCCCAAAAGTACACCAGAACACACATACCAAAATGTCTAAACATCCACACATAAAAAAAACAAAAAACAACAACTAATAATCTTATCAATTGAATATAATTTCAACAGAGAAATGTCATTTAATTAGCTTACAACAGTTTTAAAACTTAAGTTAGATTCAGCCTTCCAACAATCAGATTTACAATAGTACAAGTTCAGTATTAGAAACTTCAACAGAATCAAACATGCTCAAAGAAAAAAAAATTAACACAGAGCTTGTTAAAATAATAATAAACATATTTTCCCAAGAAACATGTTTCACTTTTAACCTTACATACATAAATCACGTGTGTGTTTACAAAGCAACCTAAAGCACTTTTATTCTTGTTTAATGCTCTTGTTCTTTGAAAAAGAAAATCTTTCATTCTTTAAAAATAAAAGCTGGCTTGAAGTTTCTACAATGATAATTTGTTACACAACTTTATTTTTTAAATTCAAAGATAATGCAATAACAGTTCACAATAGTGATATGTTACAAAAATACATAAAATGATCCTTGAGGGTCTGTTGCATCAGTTCAGTTACTACTAATACTTGACTTCAAGACTTAAATTCTGCCATCCATTAAACTTTAGTAACAGAAAAAAAACAACTTCAATAATATTAAACCATGACGATTCCACAGTTAACATTCAATAAGTGTTTTTTACTTCAGTACAAGTCAATACAATAGCTTAAGTCAATATTCAAATTAAGATTTTAGGACTTAATTAAGCGTATACATCTTTAAAGTTTACTCACCTGTATAAATATGGTTGTCTACTTGAATTAGCTGTAAAAATACACTGACTAAAGCACTTGTAGTTTAAAACAGCATTACAAGTTTGTGTAATATCAATATCTTTTGTGGTTAAATAATAGAAAAGATTGCTTACACAAATCTCTGTACTTGAAAACAACTACAACAAATATTAACCTAACACAGTATAATTGTTGCATCATGATCAAGGATGTGTTTTAAACATACATTAATCTTTGGCTAATTAAATTGAGAACCTAGCTACTACTACACCCAATTTTTTATGTAACTCTTTTCTCAATAATGAAAAAAAATATCTAACGTTTTAACCAAACTAATATTGTTTTGACATTTATGTTTCTTTAGTAAACATGCATACTTGGTCTAGTAGTAACAGTTTCACAGAGTTCTATTTTAAAAAGAACAGCATGTATCACACTGGTCCCATTTTTTAAAAATTCTCTAAAGTGTTTGAGCTACTGAAAGCTAGTCAGTTTTGGTGTAGTAACATATAGCCAAGTCAATGTTATGATAGCTTATATGGTCATAATGGTTAATATATACTTTATCTAGGAATGTTCAATGATATATCGGTTTTATTTCTTACGTTAATTCTAAAGATAAAATGGATAGCAACTTTAAGAAAAGTTTTTTACCAAACTGTCTCTAACAGAGTGATTTATGCATGTAGAAACTTTACATTTTCTCAATGTACAACAAACCATTTAATGACAAACCTACAACAGTACATTAAGAGGAAGAACTAATATATGTGCACACATGGAAATAATTTTATTTTAAATTACATAACAGTAAGTTTCAAAAAATTTTTCTTGTTCACTTATCTTAAAGTAAACTAAAATTAATTTATTTGTAAGTTCATCCCTCCCACCCTCCCATGAAGGCACACATCACAAAAACCAATAGGAAAGTCTTTACGTGTACATTGACTAACAATGAAATCCTAATACAGAAAAGAAACCTAATTCAAGAAAATAATTGTAAATATGGAACATGTATATAAACATTTGCTGGGACCAAACACCAACGGACTAACTGAAGACAGTGTTTTGACAAAAAGTACCCATTACTACCTGACATATGTTGAAAACCAGGTTGAATTTCTTTAAATTTCCTGGAACAAATATGAAATAGTCCTAGTCTGCTCACCAGTCTGATAGTCACTAACAGTGTCTTCTATATTCACTCCTATCACAATAAGTAGTCAGCTGCTCCCTCTGTCACTCTGCCGGCTTGCTCCTTCTTCGGGGACTCCTCCGACAGCCCAAGGTCTGAAGTATGAAGAACAACCAGTCCATCAAAGGAACCCAGACATTTCTGGCACTGCTCTATCCGGCAGGCCTGAACTGAACAGTTTTTGATGTGTTTCTCTTTAATGTGATTAAAAATGTCACCAACCTCTATTCCACAGTCTCCACACTTCTGCTTGGGATGGCCATCTTCGTTTGGGTTTTTTTCCTCGGCTACCGCTGATGCACCATCTCTCGTTTTCCCACTTGCTGCTCCTATTCTCATTGGCGTTGCTGGTTTCCTTGACTTGGATCTTGAGGTAGCCTTTACGGTTCCCGTCTTGGTGCTGCTGTCTCCAGCAAACTTCTTGGCAGGATGGTCACTGGAAACGTCATCAGCATGTCTTTTCACTGAGCCACTGTGTACAACATAAACATGATTTTCAAACAGTTTATACAGATTAAATGTTGCCGTACAAACTGTGCATTTGTATGACAGATGTGCAGGCTTTAATGTAATCTTGTGAACTTGATTCATGTGAGCAACCAGCTTACACACGTACACCCGTCCACAGATAGTACATCGACCCGCATCCTGGTTTTTCTGTGCCAGTTCTTGCATGTTAGAAGTTACTAGCCCATGGGACCCAAGTAAGTGTCGTTCAAGTCCCTGATCTGTAAAGAACCGCCACTGACACTTCTGACAATTAAGGGGTGGTCTGTTTTGAAGCATTTTTGGATGGATTTTCACCTTATGAATTAATTGCATGTGATTTCTTAGCTGTTCCTGATCTTTGATATAGCCATCACAGATTTCGCAGATAACAAAGCTATTACTAGGCAGTATTGTTTCTCCTGGTGCTGACTTCCCACTGCTAGGGAGAAAGGGGCCTTGTAGTCTGGGTGGTGGTGGCATTCCCGTCTTCAACAGGCTTTTGGTACTGTTAGTAGCAATATGAGTTCCTCCTCCTGAGGAAGCCACATTAGTAAAGAGGGCAACAGGCTGAGGACCTGAATCATCACATACATTAGAAATTTCAGTTACTGGTCTGCAGCTAGTGGCTGCATTATTGGTACTGAACATAGGAAGAACCTTGCCACCTCTAACTACCTGATAAATCTGATTTGTGGGAACAGGCAGAGGTACCTGGGTGGATGGGGAAGTCATATGGGCATTGGTAGTTGGATGATGAATTCTGTTATTGGAGACACTGCCTGAAGCTCTCTTGAAAGGTCTTATCTGTGTTCTGGGTTGAACAACTGTATTATCTGCTAGGTGATGATACAATGATTGATTGTATGGTAACATACCAGCAGGAGCAAGGGGTCTGGAAACACTGGCCTGATGCTTCTGAGCACTAGCATTATTTCTGTGACTCCCTCTAGATGGGCGTCCTGGTCGCCTCACTGTTGCTGCAGCTACCTCTGCCAGCTGACGGTCATACAAATATGCTTTAATGTCAATTATGGTTATAGGTTTTGATGTTTGTGCTGGTATATCCAGTTCTGTAACTTGATTTCTGCCCAAAACAAAAAATTTCTGACACCTGTTCATGTGACTGTTTAACTTCTGCTTCTGATTTGTGTCAAAAGGACAGAAAGGACACTCATGGAAATGAGAAGGAATTGGTAACTGACCAATTCTTCCATGTTCTGCTTCCATGTGAAAAATAATTGCTCTGGGATCTCTTGTGCAAAACTCACAGAAATGACAACCAAATTCCCTGCGTGCTGTCACATAAGGAGTTACATTGTGACCATCAAACACAATGGAAGATTCTGATTTAAAGTCACAAAAATTGCACTTATAATTTTGGAAAACAAATGGTTCATTGGCTTTTTTTGTTTGCAAGTATTCGATTTTTCTCACAAGTAATTCATTTTCTAGTTGTTGTTTTTTCCCCTCTTTTCGTATCTGTCGTTCTTTGGACTTCACTAAATCTTTCAGATACCATTCTTGAACTCTACTTAAACCTATAGCAGTGAGAAAACCAAGCACGTTGCTGGTAAATAGCTCTTTATTTTCCTCTTGCAATTTTTTATCATTACCTGAAATGGTTTCTGTTGTCTTTTTGGTATCTTTTAGAATCTTTTCAGTTTCATTTTCATCTGATGACTTATGACACACATTTGTTTCTTTTGTAACTTTATCCATATTTTCAATTATATTTTCTACTTTTTTTTGACAGTCTGAGGTGTTTTCAGTTTCTTTTCTTTCCTCCTCTGTATTCTTAGTTTTATTTTCTGATGGTTTATCTACGGAACATTTTAAAATTTCTTTATCTTTCAGATCATCTTCCAGGTCTTCAGATTTAATTTTTGCACTATCTACTGAGGACTTTACACATTTCTCTTCCATACCTTTGGTACCTTCATTTGTGTCTTTTGAATTTTCTTTAACTTTTTCAGTTTGAGTTTGAGACTCTTCATTGAATTCTGAACATTTAACAGAAACCCTGTCAGAATCTTCTAATTTTTCATTAACAACGGATGAACCATCATCACTCTTAACCTCTTTATTTAGCTTACTTTCATCCTGAAGTGTTACTTTGGAAGGAAACTTATCTTTCTTTTTCAACAGTAAAGGTGTCACCATTGATGGACATTCCAGTAATGCCTCATCTTCACACAATCTAAAGTTGTAACTGTCAGGCAATTTTACAGGAATAAATTTACCAATGTTTATTTTACCCTTCAAAATTTCTGGAAATTTGGCTTCTTGGAGAATTTTCTCAACCATTTCATCTGTAACTACACTACCACATATAGTTTCAAGCAGAGGAGGAAGAGGTTGCTCTCTACACTTATCTTGAGAAATCTCTGGGGGTTTCTCTTTCAGCTTTTCCTTAGCTTTATCTCGTGATTTTTCCTGGATAGGCTTTGCTAATACTTGCTTATGAAGTTCATTTTTGCCAGAAGGTACAATAGATATGGTTAGGTCTTTTAAAAGTCCAGATTTCAAAATTTCAGGTATATCTGTCAAAGATTCCTTGGATTTTTCTATTTTATTTTTTTGTTTGACACATGTACTAGAACTTTCATTACTTTTACTACGAGTCTTCAGTGGAAATGTGCTTGCTTCAGGTTCATTACTTTTCCTATTTTGTGATTTGCCACCAGCCTTTTCAAACTGGGGTGTCTGGTTTTTGAAAAGCTGACTAGAATTTTTCGATATGGAAAGGTTATTAGCTTCTACATCTACAGGTTTCACCACTAAACCTTTTGGTGTTTTGATAAGTTCTTCAAAACTGCTTTCTTTATTTTCATTAATACATTGTTCATCTTGTGGTTCTTCTTTCTCAGCCTTCTCCACAACTGTACTAGTGTCATCACAATGTTCTTCAAATTTTAAACCATGATTTAAACCACTGCCAAGATTCTTTTCGTTCATTTCTCCAATGTCTCTTTCATCTTTGTTTCCCTCAATAGACATCAAACTTTTTTCTCTTATTTTTTGTTCTAACTCACAGCTGTCACTACCATCGTTTTCTTGGCTGTTTCCAGTCTTCTTTTCACACTCAGGTGATTCAGGTTCAACAGTTTTAATTTCTTCAACTAATAAACCACTTGAACTATCAGAAGGTTTTAGTAATTCATCAGTTTCTTTTGTAGAAAACCCATCTTTACTAAAATCACCATCCTGAGGTGAAGTTATTTTTTCATCAATGTCACAATCAGGTATAGCTTCATGTGCAGGGCTCTGTCCCTTGTTGGAATGTTCTTTATGACTTGGTTGTAATTCATCTGGATTACTTTCTACAAAGCAGTCATTCACAAGAGATTCACAATCTACTTTTCCTGATAAAGCGATATGTTTTAAATCATTACTAGTGTATTCAGGATTCTGAATAGACTGTCTTAATTTATGTTCTTCAGAATTTACATTAGCATTCTTAAGAGATTTAGAGATATTCTCTGCAGTTCTATGAACATTCTCCTCTTTAACAATGTCTTTTGTTTTGTTAGCTTCAGAGCTTACCAATATGGTACAGTTAGTTTTATCATTATTCTGCATCAAGCTATCTGAAACCAAGTTCTTTGACTGACAACTAGAAACTGAAGAATCCTTCAGTTCATCACCATCTTTTGACAGTTTCTGAGAGCACTGTTCATTTTTCTCCACCAAATCTTGACGACTGTGGTAAGAAGTGTTTTGACTCTCCACTTTACCAACCCATTCATATTCCAAGTTTTTATTATTATTTTCATTTCCTTCTTCAGCAGGAATATTGGTACTGTCACAAGGCTGGTTATTACTAGTTTTGGATTCATCTGAGGGTACCCCATTAAGGAGTGAAACATGAGAGAACTTACCAGTAGTTGACTCTTTAGGAAAATTTTGATTGCTTTCTGTAGAAACTGCCAAAGAATTATTTGTCCCATCTTCTTTCACATGCCACCTATCATCAGGCTGAAAATCAATATAAGGTCGCACAACTTTTTCTTGTAACTGCTTATCCATATTGATCCTGTCTTACAACCACCACATCATTCCTAATATACCTGAAATGAACATTAGAAAGCATAAGAAAAGTGATTAAACACAATTAACAAATAACTTCAGGATCAAAAAAGAAACCCCAAAACTCAAGCATTTATGGAAGGTGGCCTTTTCTTCTTCAGGAGTTATGCCAAATAATCAATGTAAACATAATGATCAATTATGAAACTGTTGTACGAGAAGCATGAAATCACAAGTTCCAAAGAATATTACTCAAATTGTGAAACAGCATTGACTGTGTGAATGTAAGCAATGTGAAAAAGTAGCTAAGAAATAAAAATGGCTTATAAAAAAGGTAGTTGTTCAAAAAGAAATATCCACAATAATTGGAATAATTATCAACAAAAGAACATCACAAGACAAAAACTGCAAAATAAGAGCTGGATGATTTAATCAATTATATTTGGTTAGTATTACATAAACTAGTCAATTGGTCAAAAATAAGATTATATCAATTATCATGAAAATACTCAACTAATAATGTAACAATGTTCTGGGACAACAGGGGGCCTTACTGGTCCATCTTGGCTGTTCCACACTCTACATTAACTTTAAAAAAACAACTTAAAACCATTCATATACTAATCAAACTTTCTCTTAGTCTCATATTTACTGCCTCCAAAACATCCAGAGGCAAACCATTCCAAAGTCCAACCAACTACTTTGATAAAAAAAAAAAAAACTGTCCTAGCTGAAGATGACTCCTACCCTGTCAAAACTTATATCTGTGTTTCTAAGTCTCACTCTTCCCACTGTTAAATATGAAAAATAATGATGCATCAACACTATCAACTCCTTTTACAATCTTAAACACTTCTATCAAATCTTGTCTAGTTCTTCTTTTTTGAAAATAATTTGAGATTTCAACTTCTCCTCATATGACAAACCCTCCACCTCAACAAGAATGATCAAAATACATCAAATGTGGCCTAACCAGTGACCTATACGAAGAATTTATAGCTTCTTTACATTTGTATAAATACTACACCAACCTTGCTTGTAACAAAAGTAATAAAGCTATTTGCTACTGTCTCTTAATTTTGAATTGCTGACTACATTGGAAGACATATTACTTGAAGCACTTGCCACCAACATTTTTTGTTGTTGGAGTACCGACTAGAATAAGGACACCTGCCACCTACATAATTTTGTTACTGCTGTTGAACTTCTGAATAAAAAAAAAGGCATCTGGCTGGCAGCATCGGCCATCAGTTTGTTTTTCTTGTATGTACCATGGTTTGGGAAATACTGTATTAATCAAATGTAATTGACTACAGGAACCATCATGTAGCAAATGCCACTAATTACCTAGTTAATACTAGAAGAATAAAACATTGAGAACAAATTTAAGAAATGAAATTCAACAATATATACAAAAACAAAAATATATTAAATAAATAAAATACAGAGATAAAATGAATTTTACTAAGTTATAACAACTAAAGCAATATTAATGAAATAATACTGAAATTTAAAATGTGCTTTTGAATAGAAAAATATAACTGCTTCAAAAGAAAGTACAACATTTAAGCAATTTATTTAAAGCAATTTAACTGCAAAATAAATACAAAATAAAAATACAGAACGAAAAATTAACTACTGCATATAAGAAATGATGTACATAAAAGTTATAAGCTAAATCATCTCAAACTGAAAAATAACTGATTTAATTTCTGTTCATATATGTTACACTTCACAAAAATGCACTGAAAGCCTATATACAAAAAATTTTCAAGTTTTACATGTAACAATCATTATTTAGACAGAAATACTTTTACACTTATAAAATATATAGAAATTTTGACTGAAGATAGAAATTGCAAGATTAGAAAAACTTTAAACTCTGATAGAGAGAATTTTCCCATTTTTTTGAATAAATTACATTAAAGTACTACATAGTATGTACCAAATCAATATGTATATGTATGTAAACAATGAAAAGTAATTTCATGGATTATGGATCAATGTCTATTCTGAAACATTAAAAAGCATAATTTTTCAAAGATAGTTAAAGCCAAAGAAACAAAACCATACCTACCAATCCAAATTTTGCTCAAGACATATATAAAAAAAATTTTTACTCATAGAATAAATATCAAAATCTTGTGTCCTTGACTAGGAACTTTTGAATTGTGTTTGTTTAATCACTGGAGGAATTAAATCTCTTACCACAGCTGTTTCTTTTATCAGTGGAATAACTAAGCTAAAAAACAAAACTGGGTAAACAAAAAGAATCAGAATTTACAAGTCCCTGAACAAGCCTTTAAATAGGATCCTGAGAAACTCCATAAGGCCAATTAAAAAAAATTGCCTAATAAACACCACCCCATTCTTTCTATCAAGTCCAGGGTGATTGTAAAGAAAACTATATATTTAAAATTATTACATCTCAAAAACTATTTGTCCTAAGGGTAGAATATTTCACCAGAGGCACATTAATAATTTATTGTACGTTGTTTGGAGGAAGGTTTGGTCATGGTACAAGGTGCTTTGAAAACCATCACAATATCTCAAGCTTATTCCTAAATGAAGCTGCTGTAATTCATCTGAACTTGGTTGTCTGATCTTTACAATTTCTAATTGCATTTTCAGATTTTCAATAAACATTACCATGAAAAAAATATCAAAAGACAAAACTTTGCTGTCACAACAACCAGAAATCTTAAAAGCCAGGGAGTGGGTGTCTATGTCCTCTTAGGAAATGTCTTTTGATTAAATAATCCTACACAGTAACATACTTTATTCAATTCATCATCCTTGTTCTGTTGAGAGAGACTGAAAGAAGGAACCAACACAAGCTTTTAAGAAAACATTTAGGTGGGCAATATAATAAGACTATGAAACAGGCAGTACCATAACCAGATTCTTTTAATATGGCTCTTATGAAGTCTGTGTACTCAAGTAGTATCAGCATTTACTTTGGAGTTTTTCTTTAAAATTCTCTTCTAGTTATAATTTATTTTTAAATTTTGCAATTAAGATGATAATCTAAATCATAAACATGGTTTATTGTCTTATTAAAAACCTAAAATCAAGACAAGGAGCATCCATATGGCTTCCCTCAAACAAAAACCTTAAAGTAAATAGTCTAGAATGGTTGTAAGACAAGAAAATACCATTCTAAACCAAAGCTAAAAGCTATTTTTTATTTCTATTCCAATTAGGTCCCACATAACACTCCATAAACTTAAGAAAAGGAAATGTCACAACTTTATCTTTCTTCATTTTAAAGAACAGAAGTCGTACTGATAATATTCTATCAGAATCTCCACCCACTATCAGAGACATCGTAAACTCCTCACACCACTATGTAATTTATCACTCACAGATTTTCATGGATGTTGTTTTCCCACTGACAGCTTATCTTATTATGCAATGGAATGTATTCATGTTTTATAGAGAAGTGTGTATGCTCATATTTAACATTATTGCACATGATTTACAGACATAGCACATGGTTATCATTTTATAAGATTTTCTGCAAATAAGAACAAAGATGTAAACCTCATGAATGTATCTTAACAAGTAATCAGGTCTGACTCTATTGGTGCAACAAAAGTCTTAGTCACTGTGTATTGCAGAGATCAAGTAATACACTACTTTGTGTTGGTTAAGATATTCAGAGTCTGGGTAATCAGTAACTAGCAAAAGTTTCTTAGATTTTCTGGCTCTTACAAGATATAACCACAACACTTCTATTTTCAAACAAAACCTCATATGAAATGTAAAAACTTCAAATAATGAAGTTAACACAGTACACGTACAGAGGGGAGTTTTACCACATGTTGCTCTGAAATCTTTTCTTCTCATCTAAGATGTATGGCTGTAAATGAATAGGAACATTTGTAAGTGTTTGTTATTCATCTGGTATAAAATCAAATACCATCAGCATCATATCAATAAAAGAAAAAACGTACTGTAATACACTACAAAAATTAAAGTAAATTTTAAACAGCATATTACATTGCACTTAATTTTACTACATTTCTAATTTTATGCATAAAACCATTCTTTATTTTAACACAGCAAGTAATGAAGTTTATCTTTTTCAAAAACTAACACTTTTATGAATAACAAAAAATCACATTTGTAAAATTGTAGCTCAAATGTTTGGCAAATTTTCATTTTTTCTGGATACACGTACAGTTACATTCACATTACAATACCAACAGGAAAACTGTGAGAAATGATAACAAAGCTTGTTGAACAAACTGGTATATTTACTCAAAGAACTATAAAAAACAAAATTTTCAGATTATATACAAAGTGATTTCTGGTTTAAAGAAAATAATTTTAATAAATAATTATATAAAATAAGTAAAAGTTAAAATTCCTTCATCTGTTTAGAGGTTGATTTTGTAATTGTTAGATAACAGTAACAGCAAGACCAATTACCAATTGTATAATACAGTTCATTTTTTATTGACTATAGCTACGTATCCCTACAAACTAAAAAAATCAGTTATCACTACAGGTTCCCAACACGTGGACTCAAATTCATCACTTCATTCCCTTATTAATATATACAGTTAATTGTGAGCCACGGTGACAAGTGTTATTATTCATCGGGTTCCTTATCAGTTTGGGAGAAGAGGTTTTTTTCTCTTACTTTTGTATATTTACTTCCATTGTGACAACCAATTGTACCACAAAGTAAAGAAGCGAGAAGAATTTCGAGTTGTGCACCCAAAACATCTCCATTGAGTGTATCAAAATAGATCTTTCATGGGCAATGACTAGAAATTATCTTTTTCTTTTAAACTGATTATTTGAAGAATGTTTTTGCAGGTTTGAATATCTTCTGAACATTTAAAGAAAAATGGCTATGAACATGAGGATTGCCAAGTGTGAATTGAATGGAGTGCTGGCTATTCAAAGTAGCTACGAGCAGATATTTATTTTTAAACACTTTTCCCTTGTAAAGATACAAAGCATATATCAAATTTTCTACACCAACTATGGAAAGTTTTGATACATCAGTTTCTCTATTAATTACTGGTCACAACATAAACTATTTTACTTATCATCCTTACAATGAAACAATGTTTAAAAATTACATTAATTAAATAACTTACTTTTTGCTGATACTAGAAAATGTTTGGAGCTCGGTTGTGTTTACCTTAAAATTTGTTACCCCTTTATTACAAAAGGAACTTCAGCCTTAGAGATCATGAATTACTACACCATTTTCAGAAGTATTGCATATTAAAAGGACTCTGTTTACTGAAGATTGTCTGTAATCTTACAAAGCTTTTACAGGTCAATCTGAGTGCAAGATGATTTTCACTTGTGCTAAGAATACAAACAGTACCACCTGTTTGATATTAAAATATTTGTTAAATTATAAAACTAATAATTTTAATAACATTTTTATAATTTCACAAATATTCTAAAATCACAGAGTTGCATATATTCTACTGTGTGATATATTTTTTAAAATGAATATTTGAAACCCACATAAGTTAGTTTCAAATAATTAACATAGCAAGTAAACTAAAGCTTAATAAACTATGCTGACTTCTAAAAATACAAAGGCAAAAGTGAAAAATTGCTTGATATTTATATCTATCATTTACATACTGCCTCAACTTCAAACCTCACTTGGGAATCCTTGCCACTCACCAGTACCTAATCACTGAGGTGGTGGACTATAGAGAATACATCCTCAGTTTGACATTCTACCCAGTATAGTTGTGATGTTCCATTTGTGTAATATAGTTCACCCCTCTAGTTGGCCTTCCCCCATCCTTTCACTAACTGAAAGTCAGTTTCCTGAGTAGCCTAGTGCAGGACCAGCCAAAATAAGCATTCACTCAGTTGCAGGACAGATTTTACTTTCCTTTCTGATAAAAACTTCAGCAAAAATGACCTTCATACTACAGATTTATAAAAACATTTTTTATTTTAACCAATACTTTGCATTTGCAGCTTCATCAGAGTTAATACACACAACTGTTTGATATTAAAATATTTGTTACATTATAAAACTAATAATTTTAATATTTTTATAATTTCACAAATATTCTAAAATCATAGTTGCATATATTAACCTTGAAAACACTGAAGTAAAATTTGATTAAAATAAAAAAATATATTATACATACAAGTGGAATATCTTTTTTTCTCTCTAAACTTTCAATCAACACATGCAAGTCCCTCAAGTATGCACTAAAAATTTTGAAAAACAAAAAATGTTACTCTCCTGTTCTGCCTCACCTGACTTTAGGTGAAGATGGTAAAAACCCTCTTCCTACAACGTCCAAGAGGCCAAATTCCCAGTGCCACCTGGCTACGGATTAGGGTTGGCCCACCACATATGGTTTGATGCTCCCTAACCATACTACACACAGATGCAGACTTTGTATCTTCCATCTGTCCTTGCAGCATTTCTCTTCCTTTCCAGGCAAAGAGTACACCCAGATACAGGAGAGGTGTGGTGCCCAAATACTATTCCAAGATACAAGGAGGGGATCCCAAAGAAGGCTAATGTAGGTAAAAATTTTCACTGGTCCTTCCCACAACTTCAATGTGAGATTCTAGCTAGATGCAAAATGTTACATATCATATTGGAAACTAACATTTTTGCAACACTGAAAATGTATCTTTTACTCTTGCCAACCTTCCTCCCCACTTCTGGTGAATCCTACTTTCTTGCCTAATCTTGAAGGCATGACTAAACAATCATTACAGAGAAAGCCAACTGCACTAGGTTTGCATTATACTCCTATTGGTGGAAAGTTGTTGCATGCTTAACTGCCCTCAACAACACAGTAACATCATGTCGAAACACAAGATTAGGTGGTACCTCAAGGGAACTGGCATATAGAGGGCAGCACCAAATCAAAGAAGCTAGATGTGAAAGGGAGTTAGGCATTGTACCAAAACCAGTCTCTTCGGGCACACCGAATTAAAATTAAATATACTTTTTAACCCTATATTTTATATATCAAAATGCATTATAATGCAACTGCAATGTTTAACATTTAGAAATGTATAAAAGATTTACTCACTTATCAGTCACCTGTTGCAACAACATTGTGTTCACTTTCCAAGACTTGTTATTCCAAATAATTCAGTATTGTTTTGCATGTTTATAACGATATTGGATTGCAGTTACTCAACTGCTTTGTAACCAACTAAAAAAAAAACAAATAATCACAGCTCATTTTATCTGTAAGGCAAAGGCGTACTTAGCCAAAGTAAAACACTCAGTATTTTTGAATATTTCTCAAGTGCCCTAAACTTAAAGACAAACAACATAAAAATTATGACATTTATTTTGTAAAAATGAAACTTGATGACTAATTTACCTTGTAAAATATGATAACCATCTGAGAAAGAACAAAACTAGGAAATAATGTCCAATTTTTACAAACATAAAATGATTCCAGTTATCTTTAAAACATTATCTGTGTAATGCTTTCAACAAATTTTCAGTACCTTTTACAATAAAGAAAATATTCATACTATAATAATAGAGTATTTTGACTTAATCAATGTTGACCATATAGTCATTGCATAACCTATGTAAGTCAAACAGTTAAAATGGTCTGAAATTACCAGTCCAGTCTGGTTATTATTCAGTGACTTAAAAGCTTGCTTTATTTCCAGTAATGTGATTGAATTCATATTAAAACAATTTTTAAAGAAAATTTGTAGTTAAACAATTATTTATAACCATATTTAGAAAAAAATTACAGCCCCGATGAACAGGATATTTTTTAAATATTTTTTTCAAAGTCCTTCCTTATACAGTCACATTACTTACATTTTCACTTCCTTTAGACATCAACAATATAAAAAACATTTCAAACAAGATGTATTACCAAAATTACCTTTTTCAGAATTTATTATGCATACTTGAGGGTTTTAGCCATTTTGATAAGTTGAAAAAAAAACAAACTTTACTCACGACATAATAATTCACTGCTATGAACATTTCACCCTTCCAGCAACATCTGGGCTAATTTTACAAAAACACAGTACTGGTTCATGTAGTATAAGTCCAAGTGAAGCCACAAGAGCAAAATAGAAGCTGATATATTTATTCTTAACTGGAAGAGTGCAGGTGACTTTTCTTCTACTAACTTGGATAAAAACAAACCTTTAACAGCATTGTTAGAATGCCTGAAAACAGCCTAGGCACATAATTTTACCATGGCAACATTTATTATACTGTTACATTAGCACAAAAATAATCAGTTACTGGTAGAATCTGTAACTGAACTGCTAGACACTCCAGCTGTATTGACTTCTTTGAATGCATAAAAAGGTAATTAAATGCCCAATCAAACGAAAACATTGTAAAGACATCTTGAAGATTTTGTATTCACTCTCTAAATCTGTGAAGAGCAAATTTGATTATCTTTGTAACAATAAAATTACACATTTTATAACTCCAAATATATGTATCTTCTTGATACCTGAATCTTTCACTAAAAATTACAAGTCTGCTATACACAAAATATCAGATTTCTTGATAAAACATTTTTACTAAAGATTTGTCTGTAAACTTACAAAGCCTTTACTAGGTCAATCTGAGTGATAAATGATTTTCATGCTAAGAATATAAACAAATTTCTTCATTTTAGTTTTCATAGTTCATTCATACAACCTCTAAAACATCCTAAATATTATATCTGTTATTTTCTTTATCCTAAAGCTAAATGTATCAAAATCAAAGCAAAATGAAAAGTTGAAAAATGTGTAATAAAATGAGTAATAGAATTTGTTTTCTTTAGATTAACTCTAAATTCTGACAGACTATTACAATTACTTGTCATAATGGCCTTAGCCAACAATCTTTTCATGTTTGCTGCAGGGCCTACTCTGGGCTTAGCCAACATCATATTTTGCAATTTCTTTACTTTTGTTTTTGACAAATTTTTTGCTCCAACATTCAATACCAGTAACATTGAACACTAATGGTTCATTCATGCTGTATGTATACAGAGATGCCAACTATTTCAAATGACTGAGCATAATGATTGTAGACAGAGCCCTTTCACAGTTTTAGTCCTTTTAAATTTGCCAGAAACAAGACAATATGGTGAACGAGGCCTCTTTTTTTCCATCTTGTAAATAATCGCATTGGTGTTTCTATGCCGCTTAGAAAATAAGAAATACCCATCTACGCAAGTGCTGATTGGCTGACAAGCACTGATGAGGTAACTATGGGTTCCCCCATGTACCCAGTATGGAGAAGCACCACACTCAAACTATTGGTAGATGTTGGAGATGTAAATATTTTTTATTATTTCAAGCACAAACATAATTATTGCAAGTAGCCATTTGGACTGTTTTATTTATTATCAAAATTTATTTATATCTCACTAGAAATTCTTTTCACCCCTTTCAAGCCCTGGGGGAAAAATTTGTCACTTTATTGTATAGGCCTATATAATATATAATAATTTGGGAGTTGCAACAAGTCGTAATATTTGTCTGTATGAGTGTATAGTCGTAATGCATACACCAAAATCGTAATGGTTGGCATCTCTGTGTATAACATGGCATCTTTTACTGTACTGAGAAAATTAAAATAGTTAATTTCTTCTTCCCACATGAGCAGTATCAGTTTAACAGCTGAAAATATGGAATACTTAAAGGATATTGTATCAAAGGATGTAAAAGCTAATTAAAACTACCAGATAATATAATTATATCCAATTAAGTTTGATTATCATTGCACAAAAGAAGATACTACATCAGTCTATGTTTGGTTCTTGTATGGTTTCTTCCAAACTGTGAACAAGTTGAGTTTTGTAATTTTTTTAAAAACAAAAATAACAGATGAATGTAAAATAAAAAAATTACTAACTTAATCCAATTATTATTTCTTAGCTTAAACTCCATGTATTCATATAAACTGGCACAGTCAGATTTCTCAACTGTCTGCCTTGGTTTCTGTTCAGCTACCATATACTGCTTATAGAAAGAGGTGCAACTAGCACTGGTCAAGAAAATCAACAGTCAGAGCCAAGGGACAAGGAATAACAGACCATAAGAGAGAGAAAGCTTGGAAATGAGAAAGGTGGAAAGTGTATATGAAATGGATATGACTGACCAAAAACAAACCCCAGAAAAGACTACTTATATTAAAATTTAAAGCAGACTATCTGAGAAAGCCAGTCTGCCATCAGTACTGATGCTCCTGGTTAACAACATGCAAAATCACTAACCTGATGATAATGGATCCAGAAGGTCCAAAAAAAGGAAGCTTCATGGATAGATATGCAAAAGATGATTTGGAACAGACTAAGTGATCCACCTGTAGAGGCAGAAGTAAAAACTATAACAACAAATAGTGAATATGTTGGGTACATTTGGTAGGGAGTGAATATCTGTTCAGCAATCAAATGTCGTAAGTCCTGCCCACAACTGGAAATGCACTTCAACCAGAGAGGGAAGTATCACAGAAAAAAAGAGATTTTGATTGGTTTACAGTGAAGGAAACAAGGGAAGTAGTGTGGGCATGGTCCAGTCAACATAACATTCCTTGACAGATGCACAGAAGTGGACAAAGGACTCAAAGGAAATGAACCTTGGGTCAGCAAAGTCCACTGTAAGAGATAAAGGAGTAAATGTCCCAAGGAATAAGGGGTCCCAGGGAAGCCAGTCTCCAAAAGCAAAAGAACCTTCCATGCAGGAAAAGAATACAAATTGTGAAGCCTTGTGACTAGATGTGTTATAGTTTGCAGATGAAGTAAACAAAGTCAAATTTGGTTCAGAAAGGCAGGAATAAAATGCCCAAAAGTACCAAATCGTGAGTGAGGGTGGAAAAGGATTCAGATCTCAGGATAAGTCTCCCTCCCTCTTCAACGAAGTAGCCACTGAAAAAGAAAATGGAGGTAGGAGAAGAGGAAATCAATGATATTGGGTGAATAATAAGAAACAGTATAATAAAAGAAATGCCAGCCTCTAACCATAAATACAGCAAACTAATGTCCTTAAAATACCCTAGGATACAAAAGAGGCTAAAGTGAAGTCACAAGAAAGAGTAAGGAACAAACACATGAAAAAAAATTGATATAAAATGGGGAGGGGGGAGGAAGACAGGCCAAGAAAGACAAGTAGGAAAGTGTCTGGCACAACAAACATGGCCAATCACAAATCAGGTAAAATGATTTCAGATGGGATTAAAGAGAAGAGAAAAGGAAGCAAGAGGAAGAAAAGACAAGAAATAAACCAAGGTGGAAGTTAGTAAAACAAGAACTATCAGCAGAAACAAAGACCAACAGTGGGAAAAGATATGGTTAGTGAAAAAACCTTACTTGTATGATACTCATGGACATAAAAAAATAAAACAAAAACAAACAATGAAGTAGATGTCTGGAAGAAAAAAACAATACAAAGAAGTGGGCTTAGATTTTGGAAGGGAAGATGAAAAGGAGACAGACAGGGGAGGAGAAGAGTAAAGAGCAAGACCAAGAATGAAAAAAGAAAAAAACTGGGAAGATAATAAGAACAGACAATATATAACAGCAATCAAGGTTACCAAGTGACACCACCAAAGAAACTGAGCAAAGAAATAAATTGAGAAATACCAGGCACATAAGAAAGAAGAATGAGATAGTAAATACTATAACCTAACCAACAGTAGAGGAACACAGTGCAGATGAATAGAGTATAAGAACTGGAACAGGCCAAACACATAAAGGAACTTCTACATGAAGAAGTGTCTCAGAGAAAAGGTGGAGTAAGGAGAGGTAGTACAAGAAATAACAACAAAACAAAGATGAAAGCATGAAAAAAAAATGGAGAGCTAGAAAGTGACAAACAAGGTAAACGTTTTGATCCCCAAGCTGGCTAGAAAGATAAGAATAAAAGGGAATAAAAAAAAATGGAAGAAATTTATAAAACAAGACTAAAGGAGTTGCAAATACAAGAGGAGTGTGGCATCAAGGCATAAGGAACTATTACAGAAAAAAAACTGTATAAATTCTGATAACAAACGAGGAAAAAAAATAAGGAAAACCCAAGAAAGAAACATGAACACAGAGTGAGAAAATAAAGAATAATATTAAAAAAACACATGTAAACTATATGAAAAGTAACATACCTGAGAAGAAAATCCAGACAGAGTTGAAGATCAAGGTAGTTTCATGAATGTTAAAGTATTAACTAAAGCAAACTAGTTAAGGTTGCATTTCAACATATCATTCCAAACTGAGAAGAAAGTCAGCCAATGACACAGGAGTGGAAGGCCCAATAAGCATGTGGTAATCCACAACACCACAAACAAAGGCTGCAACAACCCTGATAGCAAATGAGCCACCTAGAGCCACAGTAGAAATAACATTTAGATGAGAACCAAGTCAATCACTCAGGGCTAAGTACAATAAATCACAATCTTTGAAAAAACAAAAGAATAATGCTCTTGAAAAATAGTCAAAGAAAATATAATTCAAAGTTCTTTTAATGATGTATACCTCAACAACTTGAACTCAAATTAGAAAATTAAAATTAAAATCACACATTAATACAATGCCTAAGAGAAGACGGAAGTTTCTACAAGTGCGAAGGGAACATACTGTGTCACCCTCCTACAGGTGGATGGCTTCATTTCACAATTACATCATCATGCAATTTACGTTAAACCACATGGGAGTTGCCTCAAGATTAGTGAAATGTGAATCTCTTTCACAGGCACACATGCAAGAGAGCTAAGCTATGTGAAGAGATATCTCAGAAATAGTTATATTATAGTTACATGTTAACCAAAAGTAGTGATATCACAGAACATACGTGAAACATATCAAGTGTTTATTTTCATTATAATTTAGGAGGATAAATATTTTGTGTTTACTACAAGCTACAGAACTGTAAAATGCTTTATGTAATGTAGAAAGATTATTTTTGAAATATAGCTGACTTGCTGGTGTTATCATTATAAAATATCACAATGTCTGATGTTACACTCCCATGAATGGTGTGTGTCACCAGAGAATTGTGTGCAGAATTTGAAAGTTAATATTTTCCTAAACTGAAAATGTATTTCAAATAGTATTTCCTTCCATTGACAATATAGCTATCCTACAGGGTTTCCACTCTTTTCCCATCTAAGCACTGAAAACACTTCCTCTATTCTTTTATACCCTACTTAACTGCCCTAAGCATATTCTAATTTGCAAAATTCTCCACCAATTTCAATGCATCCTCTATTTACAAGCACTTCTGATAATGCAAGTGGGGAGGTCGGATGGGAGAATGTCATTAAAAGTACATATTATTGGAAATATATTTTCAGTTTAGGAAAATGTTAACTTCCAAAACATACTTACCTCCACTGACTCTATAGCTAGAATCTCACACTAAGGTGTAAGTATAATCAAAACAGAAAGCATCTGCAGATAACAGGAGTGTACCAACATAAAAATGATACAAGAGTGAGAGAATAGCACTACATCCAAAAACAGATATGCTCTTCATCTGAAACTTAATTTTTATATCAAAGATGGAAGAGAATATCGGTAATCATCAGTGTAGGGCAGCCCCAACCATACAACCAAGGTTCTACAACTTGGGTCTCAAATTTAGTGTTATGGTACCTACTGTATTTTATGCCTTGTAAGACACACTTTTTTCTTTAAAAATACCTTGAAAAATCCCCATGCATCTTCAATGACAAAAGTAATGAGTTAAGACAAGAGGTTAGCTTAGGGTAACTCAAAACGGCCCCTCATGTAGATTATAATCTCATTACTTACCAATTACAAGTATTTTCAATTGCATAAGACATTCAATTTAACTGATACTGCCAATATACTGTGAATAATATGATATATTTTACTGAATTTACTCAGTAGGTTGAAAAAATGTCAAGTCTGCATCACAGTATTGGTTGCTGAGTCAAAATATTTTCTTAAAATTGTCCTTCCAAAATTAGGATGCTTCTTCTATGATGTAGCATTTTATAAGGTGTAAAATATGATATATCCCACAATGGTGGCTAGGGCTATGGAACAGCAGTGTTATGTATACTTTGAATTGGATCACAACCTGCAGCCACAGAATTATGACAAAAGAGTAAGCAACACCAAAGTGAACAAACTTTCTTTCTCATTTGAAGAAGTCCAAAGGGCAATACCCCCAAGCTCGGAATGATGGGATAGTGTACAGCTATGCTCAACAAAAGGTCTAGAATTACATTATTCATCTTCACTCCCTGACCAAGTGGACAAGGAGTCTTCTTCCTGTTCAAGGAATTATGGAGAGGATATACAACTTAGAATTAGACCACTTCACATTAAGAATTATGAAAATATAGTAATTTCCTAGCACAAACAATATACAAAACTGACTTTGATCAAAGAGAATGGCAATGCACACACACTCATCTGGATAACTGAACCAAATCTGAACCAGAATTAATGAGCAAGCTCCAGAGGAGATTGGTGCCACTCCTACTGACATCTGGGAAAAACATCCAAGGACCTGAATATAAGGAAGCCCAACTTTGCCCTCTTTTCAAGAGTGGGAGAAAACACTCAAATACTCTGGAGGAAAAGCATCTGTTTGCCACCCAAGCAATTAGAAACTGGAGGTGCTAAGGACTCCCAAGCTACTAGAGTATATGGAATTATTTACTATGGGAAGTCCTGAGGAAAAGTGATCTGAAATCTGTGCAACAGGTAAACCAAGTTTCCTACATTTGTAAAAGCAAACTAATCCCTGAAGAAGGAACAGGATCCTCTTTAGCTTTAGTCATGATAATTCATGAGTGGCAGTCCATAAAAAAAGGTGTCACTATCCAGTAGGTTCCTAGATAGTCTTATGAAACATCCCATTTTAATAGAGCCTCTTGCAACCTGTAGTAATTATAGTAAAATAGGTTGCTAGCACAGAATTGAAGAGAAAAAAAATACACCTACAAGGGCAACACTTGTCACAGAGTGGGATTCAGTGAAAATAAAGGGAACCAAGAAATAAAAGAGTAAGTGATTGAGGAAAATACTCTCCTCTGATTAAAGTCTAACAGATGTGGTTAAAATAACTACGGGAAGGTTGTCAAAAACCCTCAGAAAATAAAACTGCCAGATCATGTAAGTAATAAGATAAGAAGTATCAGTCGTAGTGCACATTCCAACCTGCACATCTTCCAGAGAGTAATTCAGTGAGGTAGTTAACAACATAGAGAAATGATGAATCTACAAGTGATTCCTCTCACGTAACAATAATCCATTATACTCTAAATGAATTGATTTATGATGACTCCTCATTAGGGCAATGGGAAGTAAGTCAGGTGAAATAGAAGGACCCCAGTGAATGAACAACTGATTCCAAGAACCTCAAAATGAGTTAGTATGAGTCGCATAACACCTGAAGGCCCTGACAGGAAAAAACAAACAATTAGCATCAGAGAAGTCACAAAGGTGAGAAGTGACTAGCAAAAAGATTGGTGAAAAGAATCTTTTCACTTCCCTAGCCACCAGAACCTTGGGAAGAAAAGACCTATCTGCATAAAGCAGGACAAATATGGAATGATAAATAATCCTATTCACATAGACCTGTTAGAGGTGAAAAGGCAACAGAATGGGTTGACAATGGTGAAGGTGGTGTAAACTGGATGATTAACCCTAAAGCAAGAACAACACAGAGTACCCACAGATCCCTTGTGAAAGAAGTAGCATGGTCAAGCTACCAGTACTGCCTCACCCCCAGGATAGTCACTGACACCACTGTAGTCAGTCCATTCAAGCCAAAAGTCCTTGAGGATATGAATAGACCCTATTCTGAGAACTAAAGGAAGAGGTTGGAAACATTATGAGTGACACTCCCAAATTAGTCCCAGAAAGGCAAGAAGCCAATAATGATAAAGAATGTGCATGGGCTGCATCAATTTGGATTCTAATGTCTCTTGAACTCCAGCAACTAACATGAGATGAAGAAAAGAAGCTTCCCTTAACTCCTTAAGGATATAAGACAGTAAACAAATACTTTCTGACAAAGAATCTCTACCCAATAAATTCCAACAAACCATAGAAAGAACTAAAAAAATACAATCTGACTGAGGTATACACCAAAAAAATCTCCAACTCATTCTCAAATTGCTTAGAGGAACACTGGTAGGTTTAAGACAAAAGCTGGATTGGAGATAAACACCTCAGGACAGTAGGCAGTGAGAGTAAGACATAAATGAGAAAACTGTGATCACAGGTTCCAATCTAGTCCCCCACAGGTCCATCCAATGAGAATCTAAAGACTTGGTAGTGTTAAGCCAAAGTATGCTAATCCAATAAACATGGGGAACAAGGCATAGCTGTCCCATCACAAATTTTCTTGCATGAACAGCAATATCAGGAGGAAGAAAACTAAGTAGTTACTTGCCATCCTTTCTGCTAACAAAGGAGTAGTAGCCAAATGCAATAAGGGATCACTCCAAACTTAAGCAACCAATTGAAAAAAGAGGGCTGATCAAAGTTTTCCTCTGTTGAAGCCAACCTGGTAAAAGAAGGAACCAAAAAATGCTAGTCAACATTCCCACCAGTAGTACCCTGGTCATTTGCAAAAGCTGCCTCAGGACCACCCAGAGAGACACCTCAGTTCACATATATGTCTCTATCTTGCAATAGATAATATGGCAGACAGCTTCGACTGAGAATGACCTCTCCCCTGACTGTTGACAAACACCAGTAGCAGAAGTAGTAAAGAGAAGGTTTGATTGACTTCTGTAGTAAAAACATTAACTTAGTATTTCATATCCTTCAACACTTTTTGTGTTGTTGTTAAATAATTTATAAATTTAAGTAAAAAGATAACTGTAAAAACACCAATAGTATTCAAAGTCAAAATATAAATATGGAATAACCACACTTCTATTAATAGAAACCCATGCCAAATGTTTTTCATGAAAGTTATCACATTTCCTGATTGAGGCTCTTGTATATAATTTTTAGATAGAGGACACATTGAAGTAGACAGAAAAATTTGCAAATTAGAATTTGCCTAGGGCATTTAAGTGGGATACAAGAAAATGGAACAATGTTTAGATGGGTAAAGGAGAAACCCTGGATATCAGAAATAGCTATAATGTCAGTGGATGGTAAGTATATTTTGCAATTAAATCTGGTATGATTTCTGTTACTAGTTATTTGATGCAGTAACATTTTAATAATACCTTAATGCTCCTATACCACCACAGTGGTAAGTGTAATTCTAGCTCTGATCTTGCATTAACAGAAATTAGTAATGCAGAAGTCACCAAATCTTAAACACTTCAAACATGTGACATGATAACTGAAGGACCTATTAAGACAAAAAGTTGTCTTTTTTTTTATCATAACAGTTTGATTTATTATACAATAAAAGACTATATAACTCTTTACTATGCTGTTACACGACCCAAAACTGAATTTTCATAAAGTAGTGCAATAGAAATCTTCTAAAGCTTTAACTTCATTCAAATAAATATTATTTATCTCACTATTTTATACAAATTACCATTCTTTGATGCTAACATCAGTAATATGTTCAGAATAAAAATTGCATCCTTCTTATCCAAGGGCAATATATGATTCTAAGTACGAATATTAGCATTAAGTTACAAACCTTTCAAGGCAAACACTTTAGTAAAATAAACATGGAAGAAAACTCGTTTTTACCTACTCAGTGGCTTAAAAATAACAGAAAACCATTACTAACTGATGAGACTAAAGCCCCACATAAGCTCAAAGAACCTCAAAACACACCAAGAAAATTTTCAACTTTATAATCTAGTTTAATTAAAGAAGGGCTGTAGAACTACAGTAAAGAGATGCTGTGAAAGAGAATAGCCTCATGTTCCAGACTAAGTTTTAGTTTATAAAATAAAACATGCTTATAGCAGTTACTCACATCAACTTCAAAAATTCACTTTTTTCAATATATTTAAGCCAAAAATAAGCCTCAAAGGAGTTGTAATTGTGGAAATGCAGCTTAGTTTCATCCATTGACAAGTTGTAGCTGTGTAGTCAGGAAATTAATTTCCACCATCTTTGTAATATTAACAACAGGACTTGCTTTACAACTATTTAGTATAATAAATGGAACAGACTTGATGAACCAACATGCCTCTTTCTTCCATTAAATGTTACAATTAGTAAAATTTATACTGTTGACATTTAACTGATGGTTGTGAGATACTATGGAACTACTTAGATCAATTCAATAAATATTTGATTATAATATGAAGAAAGTAGCAAATCTGAGGTATAATAATCCTTGTCACATTTTTAATATAAATTGGAAAAAAAATTTTTTAGTGGAAAGTACAGATTGTTCATTATTTGTAGAATTGTTCTAAGAAGTATCCAAAACAAATGCTGTAATAAAAAGCACACAAAAAAGTAAAGTGAAACTAGTTGAATAGATTTAAAATGATTTTCAATGGACACATCTAGAATCGCAATCACAAATTTATATAATTCAATCCTTGCTTTGGCCTATGGATTAAAAGCATAAAGCTACCAAAGGAGGGATTAAGTTTTATAAATTTATGATTATGGTTTTAATATTTGTTTCATTACTTTTTCTATAAAGATCCCTACTTCATTTTGAAATTCATAATTTTTAATACCTTTGTTTATTTTTTATGTGATACCTGTATAAGATATATTATTTACCTTTATAAACTGTTGTGTATGTATCCATGAATATGCAGCACCATTTATGGGATTGAAAATATATTTAAGTATGGACATGGTATATTTACCATTTATAATATACCCATGTACAAACACACACAGATTTCTATCAGTATATAAAAGGATACCTACAGACAAGTAATGTAAGCTAGAAAAATCATGAATAATTGATCTACTCAAGCAGTAACCCCACTGACATGAACAGTAGCAGATGTAAAAGTTGCTGTTTTAGAAAATTTTGAATTGATATACTAGAAATGTTAGCAACCTTTTTAATGTATTATTAGTATATATACTCAACATACATTACAACCAATACTTTGAATGGTTGGTTTTTTTGCTCAGGAATTCAGAAAAGTATTTTTTTTGGTGTTTGAATTATTTGGAATTCTTGTTTATCCCTACTATTAAGTAGTACTATACTTAAAATATACAAGAACCCAATAAATAGCTGACTGTAGAAAAGACCTCAGCTTAGTGATAAATAAATCACTCATGTTACCAAGCCAGTGCTACATTACTAATACAGATACCAATATAATTTTAGTGCACATTTAAAGAAATATTTATTACAAGTTAAAAGTTTAATTGCATAAAGTTTGTACAGTTTTATTATAAAATGTTCAAAAGTAAAACTATTAGGAAGATGCTAAAGATGTAAATGTTATCACATAAAGATGGATTAAATATTCCTATTCTTTGTTTAACTCTTGTATTCCAAATAATATTTCAGGATGGAGTATCTCATTTTTTCTACTAGGCTTTTGACCTCACCTTGGAAATTGAGTAGATTTTAGATGAACCAGTGTAATTTTAGTGCTGTTGTTTTTGTCCATTTTTTAATTATAACAAATAAATTTTCAAACAAAGAAATACACATGCCTGTAAAACAATGGAAAATGTCACAAACAGGAAAATTTAACTGTTAATTAATGAAATTTATTGATAAAAAACAACCAAAATGATGCAAGTGAGAAAAAAAACTAAAACTTAAGACGTGACACTAAGTCAGGGGTTCCCAACCGGTGGGTTGCGACCCCTTGGGGGGTCGCGTAGCCTTGTTAGAAGTACCTTGGGATAACATTAATTTTATTTCATCAATTACATTTTCAAGTCGTAAGTGCCAAAAGGTTGGGAACCCCTGCACTAAGAGAACAAAGAATACATACTCTGAAAAGACATCTACTGTACTTTAGCAGAGCAAGTGTACAATGAAACATACTGGAGGGAGAAACGGACAGTTAAAAGCAAGAGATCTAACTAAACACTGCTATCTAGTAAAAGTGAAGAAAAGTTATTTTCTACCAAAATAATGTGATATTATTTGGAGTAACCATTCACAAGTAAAGCTAAAGTGATTCTTTAGATTATTTCATTCACAAAAAGTCTATTCTTCCAGCTCTGAAATGCTGTTTTCCAGAAGTAAGACCAGTTGCTAGGAGCTTACATATGTTGAGGTCAAAGGGTATTATTCTCTTGAAGCTTCTCCCACTTTTAGAGTAATTGACCTGGAATTAACACTTCAAAACTCTTCATTCCCTTCAAGTATCAAGAGTTTTTCAAGCAACTCTATCAGCTCATTTAAAAAGGAAACATTCTTAATTTGTGGATATATCAATAAGTTTTCAAGTTGTGCAAGGCCCAACTGTTTGCATTTCAAGGATGAATTGAGCTCACCACTGGTGGAAGGAACAGCCTTCTCCATGCCGTATTTCTCCTTGTCCAACAATCTTTCACATAACAGTTGCTTCAGTTTTTACCTTTCAACATGAGAAATTTCTTCATTCCATCTTTTGACTTTTGCACTAGTTTCTCCACAATCATGGGGCAGCTTTGACTTCAAAAGTTCATTGCAAAAAGATTATGATCAAAAACCACAGCTTAAATGCACTTAAAAGTTGTTCTTTAGAGATGTTGTTGGTCAAGAGTCAAACTCTTCCAGCTTGATTAGCATTTTGATAATGTCATCTCCAGCTGGTGATGGGATTCTGCTTGGTTGTTCTCACAGTTGCTTCAACATCAGTAACTTTTCCATCTCTCTGTACTTTACATTCAAATAATGGTGAACATGAGTGTCATTCCCTTGAACATCCCCAGTGATGCCTCCACCTATGATGACAAGGATGTATACTCTTTTGAGAAATTTTTTTCCTTACTTCTTCTGTGCAAAGGATGGAGTACTCATCAAAGATGTCATTAGCAAGGTCATTTTGTGAGAATACGCTGAATCTATTCTTCAGGTGGCTGATGGTTCCAAGCATGTATGAAACCTTTGAAACTCACTTTATGTGAATACCTACTGAGACATTCAAGTGCACTTTTCTTTAAAGACAAACGTGGGTGTTGGCATGGTTCACTGAAAACCAATGTGAAAACTTAATTCACAAGAGACCATGTAGTTCTCTCTAACATGTATTGGTTGGCCAATTCTATGCACTTTGCTTTGAACATTTTCACAGGCAGATAATCTGTGAATCCTTCTCATATTTATGTGCTGTAATTTATCTTAAGCATGCAGTTCTGACAGTTTCTACTTGTCATCTAACACGTATTTATCAAATTTTAATAAGAAAGAATCTAATGCTAATTGTAATAACAGCACTGGGCTAGTAGAGAGGAAGTCATAAAAGAGAAGCAACTAAACTTTTATCTGGAAAATGAAACCAGCAGGTCATACAAGAAAAACAACAAATAAAAAGCATGGCCTAAAGTGTGCAATACTTTTAGTCTCTAATGTTAGGAAAATTATCTTGAGTAAGCCTACATGCAGAGGGCACTGCATTTTACTTCAATGGTAAAAATTTTCACATGACTTAATGTTTGTAAGATGTATATTAGTTATGACTAAATCAAAATTTCATTCAGATTTTACAGGACTAGATCACATGGCAAAAGTGTGAGAAAAAGTAATGTGTAGCAAAAATATGTGACCCAATTTCAAATGACTTGTAAAGCACTGAGGTAAGCTCTGAAAGACAATAACTTTTATCAAAATCTGTCTTTACCATAACCTACTACTGTACTCAATTTTTATCTGATTCAATAAAGATATCTGAATAGTAAATTCCCAATTAAACCCATCATCTGTGCTTTATCTACACTTTTCTGAAACAAAATCACAAAACATAACATCAACTGTGGTGTTCATTCAGAAACAAGAGAAATCCTTACATATAACAAGGTGATAAAACCCCTTTTCAAAATAAGTTCACAATTACTTAATCACAAAAGTAAGATATTTTTCTCCAACAAAATATGCCATTTACCCTATATCCTATACTTCTATTTTTTCTGGTAGGGCTTCTGCCTTGTTGGATGAAATACTATATTTGTAATACCCTTGATGCCATACAAGAGTTTAATAATTAATGCTATTTGTTAGGAATTTTTGAAAATGTTTATAAGTAGATGAAAAATATCTGTGATTTTATCATGTAATGCAAACAATAATGACAGTATACAATTTTCTAATCTGTAGTGTGCGATTTGTACCATCTGTTAGCAGTCTAAAGCAAGTTATGCTCACACATTTGTTTAAAAACGTAAATCCAATGCAGGTTGTATATTTTCTTTGAAAGGTGCAGAACATAAGTATAGATTATCACAGAGAAATTAAAATTGATATCATGTACATGCCTTTACAACAAAGTGCTGCAGACAGTTAAATATTAACTTCCGAGATTATGTTTGCTATCTGTACAATTTCTAGGCTCCTCAAAAACAACTGGGACACCCATAGTTGAGAAACAACCTCACTGGCTACCTGTTTGCTGGGATTAATCTCAATCAGAGCTTAAATTATATTTTACAGAAGTAATTGTCTGTAAATATATGCCAACACCAGGTAATTTGCTGATTTACATTATGTGGCATAACACTTAATATTTTAGACAAAGTGTATTAGATATTTACGGCTTTTCCTTATGCCTCACAATTTGACTTTTGTTTGCTTCTAATTCTTGTTAATACTCCAAATTTAACATTAAGGACAATTATGCAGTTATTCTATTAACTTTACCTCTCCACAATTCCTAATTACAGCAAACTGATAGAAATGACACAATCTAATATAACAGCCAATAAAAAACTACTAAATTGATTAAACAATTAAGAATGTTTTTCCATGATTCCTTTCTATGTACAAGTCAGTAACCTCAAAAAATATAGAAAAATGGTGAGAACATTTTTCATAATATCCACACATAAAAATACTCATCTCTTTAATGTAGAAACATAAAGTAGTCAGTTCCAAGTTATCCAATACAATTTGTTTTGGAAAAACAAGAACAGATTCAGATTTTATAGTCATTGTTGACTGGTTAAAAAGTTCAAACTGAGTTTGAAGTACTTAATATTATTATTTGAATTCATGAAAGCCATAAAATTAAATGAAAAACATGTACGGTACTACACAAGTTTTAGTACTGTCATCTACAGCAGAAACTAAAGTTGGCAGATATGAGATACTATAGTTCATATATTTCAAACACTTAAGTGTCATTAAAATGAGAAATAAAATGTGGTTTCTTAATACTGTGAAAAACCATATGAAAAAGACTTTTAAAAACAAATAAATAATAAGATAATACAGGTATGCATGTAAAATAAATTACCATCAATATTAAAATGAAACCATGATATGATCTGTGGAGTCCCAGTACTAAATATTTACTACATCAACACATCTGTCATTCCAATTAAAATTTTATTCTAACATAACAGTGATGTTATAGTATTAAACATTTTGTACATCATAAAACTAAATGTAAATGAATATAGCACCCTAAGCAAACAAATATAAAAAAGTATCACAACAAAGAATTTAATAACTTGAATTATATCAAAATTGTACAAAAAAGTTTATAAGCTGAAAAACAGTTTGTCACTTTACTCACTTTGTGTACCTAAGAGCTCAGTCTAAAGACCATTGATATTTTTGATTTACACTAATGACAGATAAAGGCCAATAGATTGCTTAAATTTGCTAATGATATTAATGTTTTGTATGTTGCTGGCTGTGAAAAGAGGAGGCTGCTACTTTACAAAAAAATCTGGATCATTTTCTGAGTTGGGCAAATAAATAGCAGATGAGTTTTAAATACGATAAATGTAAGACAATGCACGTAGGTTACCATAATTCAAATTATGAGTATAATTTGGATGGGAATGACCTTAATACCATTATGAAACAAAAGGATCTTGGTGTAATAATTGATGATCAGTCTCTTAAGCCATCAAAGCAGTGTGCTGTTGCCAGTGGTAGGGCAACTTGGAGCTTTGGTTGCATTTACAGAAATACTGAATACAAGTCTAAAGAGGTTATAATTTCATTGTACAACTAATGGGTTAGACCATCCTTGGAATATTGTGTTCAGTCTTGGGTTCCTTACCTTAGGAAAGAAACTGTTGGAAAAGGTTCAGAGGAGGGTTACTAGAATAGTGCCTGGAATGGAAAGGTTCTCATATGAGGAGGGATTGAAATCTCTCAAATTGTTTTCTTTTGAAAATGAATAGTTATGGAGGATCTGACTGAGGTGTTTATAATTGTAAAGGGAAGTGACAGTGCTGATGCATCATATTTAACAGTGAGAATAGTAAGACTAGGGTGCACAGACAAATTTGGTGAGGGTAAAAATAAGCTTTAGCTAAGATGGTTTTCTTTTTCTCTGACAGAAATTAATTAAACCCTTATGTAAGGCAAAATATTGAATTAAAACAGTTTCAAAGTACAGTGACTCAGATTTGAGAAGCATGAACATGCTCCTATCTCTTCACACTCCTGCATGTTGAAGCTATTAAAACACTTATTCACATTTCTCACATTTTGATTTGTATGTTTACATTGATAAATTTGTAAGCATTCAAAACAGTCACATCTCTAAACAACTTTCTCTTCTCATGTTATTTAGGACAAGGTCTCCATGGTAACTATAGTAAACAAGTGAGAAGCAAATAAAAATGCATAAATCTGGAACTCACACAAACTTGTGATGGAAAAATTATATTTATGAAGTTAAGCACATTTTCATCATGGAAAGTAAGCTACTGTACTGGCCCATAATGCTTCTAAAATCACAGATAACTAAAAACTATAAAGAGACAGAGTAACAAAACTGCTTTGCAGGGTATGTTTTAATTATTAACAAATGACCCAAATCTAGATATTCAGATAGCTCACCAAGTTCAGAAATTGACACTGAAGACTTATCCAATTTTGACAAATGAAACAGGTATATACATAGTTATGTTTTAATACAATATACTGAGTATATATATCACAAGTTACTAACAATTTATTCAATACATTATCAATAAAACCTGAAAAAGTTTCAGACTTTATGTGGATTTTATAAACTTTCATCTTGTTACATCAATATGAAAATTTCATAAATTAATATTGAAAATTTAGTGCTAAAACAGATTTACTTAAAAGTGAACTATTTCTAATATTAAACTTTATCATCTACTGAATGAATTTTAAACCTCTCCTATCACTCTCCTAGAAGGGCCCAGGAGCTCAACTGAATCACTGAAAGTAGGTCTTATGTTTCATTGTACTGGAACCAAAGATATATGATTTTGCTTTTTCCATAAACAGTGGTACCAAATGCATGGTCAAATCCTTTTTTTTTTCATGCATCTGTATGTATTCTCAGCAAGTCAGTGCTAAAATAAAATACTGGATAGGAGTTTTAAATTACACTTACACCACAGATAACATTTCATATTCCTTTGTTTCTCTTAAGTAATACACATCCTTTCTTCTGTTTTGCTTAACCCAACACTAGATTTGCACCTTTCTCTGTGATTCACTGATTTTCTTTGTATATATAAGAAAAAAATATTTTATAATATTCTGATAACTCCTTTAGCCCTTACGAAAGAATAAATCTTTAAAATTAAGATTAAAACGTTCTGTAATTTAGTGTAAAAGTACTAAAAGTAAAACAATGAAAGTTCTTGTGAAATAAATTGCATATATATATATAAATAAACAAGTTTTTAAAATAAAAAAATCAACAAATAGAAAAGCTTAAAACTAACTAGTATTTTAAATACACAGGTATCCTAAGGAATTTAGCCATATCAACAAACACTGTATTTTCGACATCATTATCAACGAAAGAGGAGCTGAGTTAAGCCTACCCGAATTGACCCTACAATTACAAAGCACAAGCATTCCTTCAGATTCGAGAACATTTTGAATTGAGCGCGATATTCAAATACTGTAAATGAAAAATTAAAAGAAAGAAAAAGTTTGATTAAAACAACAAAACCATACCAATACAAAAACTGTGTTTTCCACTTCTAATGAACAAAAACGGAAATCTTCGATCCCTCTATTACAACACCGGCGGGAACTCCTGCTACGTAGTATGAGATAGCAATACACCAAGATGGCGCCGAAATATCACGTGACTTGAACTACCCTTAACACCAATTTTCTTTCTCGTAACCAAACCAACCAATCACCACGTTTGGTTCAATCATGTGAATTCTCAACATCAAGGAACCAATCACCTTGCGTACAGACAATTTCTTTCTATCCCTGATAATGTTCTCCAGTTTGTCCCCCCTTGACAACCGGTTGCTATGGGAACAGGGATGGTGATCTAATCATTATACGGCCCCTAACTAAACTTTCTGACAATATAATGCTGACCCCTATTTGCAAGCTGATTGTATGCTTTGTACATCAATCAACCTATGATTTAATAAACTTCTAATGTATAGTGCGAACATTAAAAAAGAAGTAGTTGATAATATTACTATTAATTACTCTTCAAATAGATATGTTACTTGTACCAAGTATAGCATATTACACAATCCATTCCTACACATGGTGTTTACATATCAAATTCATAAAAGTACTTAGTCCATTGCATTTTCAACGATCGAAGTTCATGTTCTGATATTTTTTTTATATTTTCACAACTGAAGACCTAGTGACAGTGTGCCCATCTTCTGGTTAAAGAGCTGAAATCTACAACATCACTAGTATTACCAACGACAGTATAAATGAATGGGATTAATTGCATATTTACGGTTTTGTCCGCTTCATTCTACATTCCCGATAATAACTTCTTGCTATTATCTTAAGAAAACCAGCTCTTATCCAGAAGAAGAGTACACTAACACCACTACCACTACACCATCATTCGTAAGACGTATATAAAATAATAAATCATAACTTACAATTGTTAACTTCATAAACCTGAAACAAAAAACAAAAACATCATTAGAAAATCTTAAACCTTTTCATTACTAACATAGGTATTATATTGGATCACGTTTTTTCTCATTATATATGCATTTCGGGCCAATGCTTTACAATGTCATTGCTATTTTATGTAATTAAAACAAGAAGGTTAAATTGATTTTTAGGGTTATTAATACTAAGAATATTTTAAGTTGGAATTAATTTACCATTAACGTTCCGAAAAATAATTAGACGAAATTACAGTCCATACTTCATACTCCAGATGAGATTCAAAGGCCCCAGTGCACCGATCAGGCTCGTTCATTTTTCTCAGTTTCTTTTATAACTACTCTAAGAGGTCTGTATCCGAACAAAAATCTTGTTAGGAAACACGCATGAGCAGTTTGTTAAGACTGATTCAGTTAGCTTGTGCGTGAGCATATAAACACAGGTTCAAATATGGTGCTCCTAGATTCCATGAGGGTGGGTAGAAACAGGGACTTTAAAAACCTAATCCTAAACCTCATCATGCCTGGTTGAGCTTCTGGGCATATTATAGCTCCCCCATGATACCTTTCTTAATAGAGGGCTATGTTATATAGATATGGACCTCCTGAGTACACCTGCCACCTTTGATCCTGTTAGTGCCAACCGTAGAAGAGTCATCTGGACAAAGGGGGACTAGGAATACAAAATACGACACCAAATTCGGATCTGAAAAACTACTCTTAGACTCCCATTATACCCGAGTGATCTGCAGGAAACTCCATAACTGTGGGTGGAGCCAACTGAACATACATATATACCTACAAAGCTACAAGTTGAATTAATACAGGGTGCTACTTCATAACATGCTGACATGTCACATCTTTTATACCAACTTCAGTAATGTAGAGATTAAACAAAAATTGATAATTTAGTTTCCGTGCTATAATGACTGAAATACGTGGTTCAGAAATTCGCTGAGACAATCTTGTTCTATTGTGTTTAATGTCTATTCTGCCCGAGAAGATATTGTGTAACATTTAGGATCTAGATTGACAAATTTAGCATTGTAATGTCCTTGATAGCCGAATTAACCAGTGCTCTGAGAAAATAAATATTACGAGTTACCGTTATTGACTGTGAAAGGAAACTGAGTTTATGTGTTCTTCCTTAGTTCAGTTTACTTGGTTTTAACTGTAACTAGCCAAAAGAGATTAATATTCAGGAACGCCTAACTGACAAACTATTCACTGATCTAGTAGAGATGATCGTCCACTTGTTCGCTCAGCTACGCATAACTTTTGGTTTGTTTGCTGTTTTTCTGTCAAAAAAATTTTCACTATGAAAAAATTGTTTTCACTGTCATTCAAACACCTCCAATACGTTTAATTTTTCATACAAGTTAAGTCATAGTTAACATATCTACTACACGACACTTCCCTTATTTCTTGATCAAATTTGCTGTTATTTATGGATTTATCCATATCATGCTTGGCGGAAAAGTCGGTTTACCTGCAAATAACATAATTCTATAACGTCACTAAAGTAGCAAGACCAAATTTTTAAGGTAAGAACAATGGGTTTTTTTATGAAATAGGCTAAGATGCGAATTTTATACATAATTTTCTTCTTTTTTAGTAATCTGAGGGTCGCGAGTTCGCACCAAACATGCTCGCCCTTTCAGCCGTGGGGGCATTATACTGTTTCGGTGTCAATCCCACTATTCATTGGTAAGAGAGTAGCCCAAGAGATGGCGGTGCGTGGTAATAACTAGCTGCCTTCCCTCTAGTCTTACACTGCTAAATTAGGAGCAGCTAGCGCACATAGCCCTCGAGTAGCTTTGCGCGAAATCCAAAACAAACAAACAAACAAACACACCTGTAAAACATGTATGTTATAGCGAAATAAATAAATTATTTTCGTTGTTGTTAAGTGTAATGAAAGTAACTCAACAACGATAAAAACAGTTATAACACTGTTATCAGGAGGAGGGTTATTTGTCAGTTATAACACTGTTATCAGGAAGAGGGTTATTTGTGAAAAAATAAGACAGAACCAACATCAAACTTTAAGTTGATTACACGTACACGAATAAGATCGCAAATTCGTTAGAAATAATAAGACAGGGGAAGAAATGGAAAATTAAATGAAAACAAAGAAGATCAAAGAGAAAAATACATAAAAATAAAAGAACATCAAAATGTTAGAGACATTAATTTAAGATATGGGTTAAAAATAAAGACAGTATAACAAAACTGCTGATGTACAGAGGGATTACAATAACATAAACAAAGTACAAGAAAAAAATTAATGAGGCAGAAAGAAGTCAACAACTATTAACTCAGAAGGAAAAAGCTAAATCACATAACAGAAAGTTATTCAATTATAACTTCAAAGAGAATGTTGCTATGGAATGTAGACAAAAACGTTTATTTAGAGAAAGAACTGTTTAATCAAGATGGAGGAAATATATCATAGCACAGAAGTGTTTCAATGGTAACTTAAAAGGACATGTTACTAGAAACGCTGGTGCCAAACAATGTTAGGAAGAGCAAACTGATGTAATAGCGTAAAATATGGATTTTAAATGAAAGATTGTGATGATTCAGTCATCGATAATGAACCAAAGACATTACATTTTTAGAATGAGAATACTCTGTTTGCCAAAATAGAAATAAGAAACGTGTTATTTAATGAAAGCAGTCTACGAATCAATAGAATTATTTATGGAAGCCTTGTAGGGTATTGTTCAACAATGGTTCTACAGCTGCTAACGTTTAACTAGATTTGATAAAGAATGGTGGGCGGTTGCCTTCAGATATGAAGCAATAAGATGGATTAAAGCTAAAACAAATGGACGAAACATAAAATTCCAGTAAAATGAAATTTGAAAGACACTTTCTCACCACGGGAAGCTTCTCTGTGCAACATGATGTGTGGATAATAAACATTAAGGTTTGTTTGTTTTGAAATTTCAAGCAAAGCTACACGAGATAGCCCTCGAGTAGCTTTGCGTGAAATTCAAAAACAAACAAACTTTGCCATTAATCTTCTGCTGAGATAGTGACTGTATTAGTCAACCAGCTTTAGATTTTTTTTTCATACATACATACAAAAGGAAATTTAACATATGAAAGATTATTTATTTATGAATCACGACTATCGGTAAATGTACCCTGCAAAACTTGCATGTTAAGACAAAAGAAGACCCAGCATGGCCAGATGATTAAGGCGATCGACTCGTAATCTGAGGGTCACGGGTTCGAATCCCGTCATACCAAACATGCTCGCTCTTTCAGTCGTAGGGACGTTATATTGTTACGGTCAATCCCACTATCTGTTGGTAAAAAGAGTTGGCAGTAAGTGGTGATGACTAGCTGCCTTACCTCTAGTCTTAGACTGCTAAATTATGAATGACTAGCGCAAATAGCCCTCGTGTAACTTTGCGCGAATTTAGAAAACAACCAAAGAAATAAATCACTTTTATTATCATTAATTAGATTATGCTGCAACGTAATTATCGTAAGATTTAAAAAGCTACAACGCAAAACAATCACAGTTGATTTGTTTCTTTACTAGTTTTGTTTCATACCATTGTTAGAAGCCATTTCAAATATTACTTACTAATTATTTAATACTAAATATTTTTGAGTATATATTTCAGTTGCCAATCTCTGCCATCTTCACGTTAGACCTGAGATGAGTCATTTGCGTGGTTGTAGTGACTGGCTTTCAATTCTAAGTATTCTTTATAAAAACTGTTGCATTATCCACTCGTCTCGGGTTTGAGTACTTTCAAGGGAGTATCCAGGTTTGCTAACTTCTATGCTCATATGGTATGCAGGATTACCTTATGTTCTCTAATCTTTAGTTAATAAAAAAAGTCAAAATGTCTGTACATTTTGATATGTGTTCTCCACATATAACGTTAGTCAAGGAAACCACTACGTTTCATTCGCCACAGTTACTTTCGAAACTTAATTACTCGGTTAAGATACCACATATACTTTATTATGGACAAAAGCAGTTTTATCAACAAGTATATTGTACAGAGATTGACCCTGATATTTTCATGGCAAATCAGGCGATACCCAAAGGATACATCCTTTCTTTTGAACTGAGTTTTACCGTTAATCACGCGGGTAGGATCTGCATCTTGAGAAGGACGGGATCCTTGTTAGTAGTATGTAATACCGTTTTTTCCTGGTTTGGAACAACCGAGTGCAACTTGATTCAGTTAAATTTCATGGTATGAACCAATTCAACGGAATATGAAACTAAAATCACAAATCTATTCAGTAAAGATTTGTTTGTTTTGAATTTCGCGCAAAGCTACTCGAGGGCTATCTGCGTTACCCGTCCCTAATTTCGCAGTGTAACACTAGAGAGAAGGCAGCTAGTTATCACCACCAACCGCCAACTCTTGGGCTAGTCTTTTACCAACGAATAGTGGGATTGAACGTCACATTATAACGCCCCCACGGCTGAAAGGGCGAGCGAGCATGTTTGGTACGACGGGGATTCGAACCCGCGACTCTCAGATTACGAGTCGAACGTCTTAACTCACCTGGCCATGCCGGGTCCGCCAGTAAAGATGCCACACTTTACACCTCCTTCCTTTGCTTTGATTATATTTGAAATATAAATTGTTTCACTTTGTTAAGTCTCTTTTATTGTTTAAAATTCACTTGAAATTAAGATAATTCTGATTTCTACGTTACTGTGTAATACATTTTCCCATTATTTGAGTTCTTACTGAATTAATTACTGGACGTGAAATTAACAAACTTGAGGACGCTACTTTTCTTTTATTTGTATCATTATTTCAGTTTTATACCAATTAATTGCATGTATTAATTAATTGTATGAGAGCCACACAAATCTATTGTGTTAATACTTCAGAACACTCACTACTTTTGATTAACTTCAATCAGTACCCGATCACTATAAAAATTTAAGGTCTGGCATGGCCAGGTGGTTAGAGCACTCGACTCATACTCTGAGGGTTGCGGGATCTAATCCTCGTCAAACCAAACATGTTCCCCTTTCAGCTGTAAAGGCGTATAACATTACGGTCAATCCCGCTATTCGTTGGTAATAGCGTAGCCCCTGAGTCGATGATGACTAGCTGCTAAATTAGGGATGATTAACGCAGATGGCCCAAGTGTAGCTTTGCGCGAAATTCAAAAGTAAACATAAAAATCTATTTTTCGTTGATGGATTTAACTTTTTTGTCTTGTTTTAGTAACTCAAATACACATTGGTCAATCTGCATTTTGAGGGAAATCTAATTCCAGAACAAAGCCTCAATGGACTATTTTCTGTGTCAACCACGCACAATCGAAGCAGTAAGTCCATAGTTACTGCTCACCTATTATTTTCCTGATTACCGTATCGTTAAAGTTGTAATTTCGCTGTGTATTACTTATAATAATATGCTACTAGTCAAAAATATTTAACAACTATTTTCCTGATCATTCAGTAAATCACTTTCAAACTGAAACATTCTCTGCCAACACCTGTTTGGTTATTCTTAAGCGCAAGGCTATACAAAGAGCAATCTCCACTGTGCCCACTACGGATATCAAACACGGGTTTTAAGTTATAAGCACTTATAATTATCACTGAAAGGATGGACACGAACACCTAACAGCAAAACATATATTTCAGCTTAAATTGTTACATACAAAACTAAAATAGTACACACGCATACGTATTTAACATGCTTTTAGCTTGTCCAGTCAAAACATGGGCCCGGAGACAATAAGTTTTCAATAGTTTAACTAGGCTACTGCCCATAACTTTAACATATTTAACTCTCAAACTAACATGAATAGAGCTAAAAATAAATAAGCTAAATAACATGAAACGTGCAAGTGGAAAGTTACAACAACAATAGAATAACAATTGGACGTGTTCAGAGTCACGAGTAATTGTTTAACGTCTGAAATAATTTCGTTTTTTATACTTTTATCCTACTGGCGAGAAAATCAAATACCAATACGCACATTAAAGTTTCGTTTTTTTAAACAAGTACGGTTTGAATAGTGATGAGATAACGAGAACTTACATATTATAACAAAGGTAACATTCAACGTTGAGATCACGTGTATGCCTCGTTGTCGAGGAAAAATGAGATTTTTTAATCACTTACATTTGGAACGTTTTGTAGTATGATGGTTTGCTTGTCAACACGAGGGCTATCTGCGCTAGCCGTCCCTAATTTAGCAGTGTAAGACTAGAAGGAAAACAACTAGTCATCATCATCCACAGCCAACTCATGGGCCACTCTTTTACCAACGAATAGTTGGATTGACCGTACCATTATAACGCTCCCACGGCTGAAAGGTTTAGTGTGACGGGGAATAGAACCCGCGACATTCAGATTACGAGTCGAGCGCAATAACCAGCTGACCATGCCGGGCTTGTAATATACCGTTTTTATTCGTTTATAAGACGATTCGCTTATAAGACGGGTCCCAACTTCACCTGAGAGATTGTCGATATTCCGTTTAAACTCGTTTATAAGACGAAGGAAGAAAAGCAGGTAACGAGAGAAAAGTGAAAAAAAATGGAAATTAATAGAAACCTAATTTTGGGTTTCGTATACGATATTTCGATTTCAGATTAGAAGGAGAAAAATAGAAGAGATAGAAAAGTGAAAATAAATGAATAAATCCAAACTCGGTGTTCAAGCGTTTAATGGAATTTCATCAACTATTTTATTTACTGTATGATAAATATTCATATTTAAAACACATAACAAAGAACAATCTAACGCACAAAACTTATCACAACATATTTCAGTATCAAAGTACGTTTATGCTAACTTTTAAACCACATTTCTTCAAAGTATTAAAAGAGTTTACGCAAACTGCACTTTAATAGAACACAGCAAATCAGTATGCAAGTTATGAAATTCAAAAGCCTTCAAATTATTCGTTGTCGCTATCTCCAAACAGTTCATAAAACTGCTCCTCGGACAATCCATCATCGTAGAGGTCACATTCCTCCGTGTTCTCCACAATCACAGATCTAATAATAACAAGATAGCTCACTTCCCTATAAATAGTCTTTTCCTGAAAGGGCCTGGCATGGCCTAGCGCGTTAAGGCGTGCGCTTCGTAATCTGAGGGTCGCGGGTTCGCGCCAAACATGCTCGCCCTCCCAGCCGTGGGGGCGTTATAATGTGACGGTCAATCCCACTATTCGTTGGTAAAAGAGTAGCCCAAGAGTTGGCGGTGGGTGGTGATGACTAGCTGCCTTCCCTCTAGTCTTACACTGCTAAATTAGGGACGGCTAGCACAGATAGCCCTCGAGTAGCTTTGTGCGAATTTCCAAAAACTAAACCAAACCAAATCTTTGCCTGAAATATTCTAAGCTTTTTACTTTTTTCTTAACAGTGTTTAATTTCATTTCAGTTACAACATTTTAGTTTTGTTTTTGATTTATTACGGTTGTTCTTAGGTAATAATTATCTCTAGTGAATTATTTTCTGGAAATATTTTATTTGTTCCTTGCGGTTTTTTTTGTTTTGTTTTCTTATAGCAAAGCCACATCAGACTATCTGCTTAGTCCAGATCCTAAAGGCTGATTATATTGCTGTAACGGTTTCTGTGATTGGGCAGATTATTCATTTAAAATATTACAAAGTCCATTCCCCCTTTTTGTAATAAGTTATTTATTTACTCAACCCCAAGGTACACGTTATACAGGCTACATTTGTTGATAGGTTTAACCCACAAATAAAACTTAACAATTACTTGTTCAATTTCTTCTTGTATCCACACATTCATGAAACTTTAATTATCACAAATCATTAATACATCATGCAAAAAGCTCCCTCTAGGAAACAAAACATAAAAATATTAAAAGTACACTCTACAACAATATTTCATATTCAGGTTAATATTGTGGAGGCCATCAACTTTATACTGGAGATCCTGCTCTCATCTACTTAATTGTGAAACATGTACAAAGCACGCCCAAGAATGCTGAAATTAGTAATTTACAGTACCTACGAGTGAGTTACCACGTATTTACAAGGATAACTCAAACGTGAATTCCATCCAACTAAAAGTTTATGTTTCATGTTTAGAGGTACATTTCACTTTATAAATAACACTTCACACGTGAAAGACATTTGTTTTGAATGTCAAAGGCTATCTGTCAGTTTTATGCCAGGATGTGAAAATTTTATTATTATTATTCTCATCCAAAATTAGTAGGATTCACCCTACCTCAAGATAAAACCATTCATTAATATAGCTTTACATTTATCCCCATTATATGATTCATTTGTCTTTCCAGTTAAGAAACACTAAAGTTGAGATTGTTATTATATTGGAGAAATGGTAAAAAAAGTTAACGTACGTTTACCTCAACATAACCATCCGCCAAATGAAAAACCAGTATCATTATACAACTCATTCGTTCAAAGTATTACTCCACTAAAGTTTGTTTGTTTGTAAGTATACACAAAACTACACAATGGGTTATGGGAACTCTGCCCATTGTATGTATCAAAACCAGGTTTCTAGCATTGCAAGTTAGTAAACATGTGCTATTGAGGGACCACTCACAAAAGAAAAAAAACTTCACTAATATGAAATAAACTTTCAATCAACATGTGTTCAGTCTTTCTACTTTTTCTGCTCCAAAATGGTTCAGACCTTCAGTAATTAGCCATTATGATGGAAAGTTAATGCAACATAATGGCATACTTATTTTAATTACGTATCACATTATGTTTTAATTTTATAAAGTATGTTTCCGATAGGATTCCTAATTTTTGAAGAATATATAACCTACATGCTTCATGCTGTTTTGAAAAATCAGAATGTTCTAAATAAAAAATCCTAAACATAATATTAAAAACAAGAAACTTGGAAAATAAAACCAGAATTGAATAACTTATTACTTGGTCTTCTAGGTATCTTAGTTTCAGGATATTTCCAGTTCTTGTATTTAAAAACTTACTGGCAATATTACCTCTAAACTAGAGTTAAAGTAATTACTAGCAAATACAGCTATTAACTGTATTTCATAATGCTAATTTTTACATTCACAAAAGAAATAAATTATTATAGACGAAACCCTCTTTAATCCCTTTCACAGAATGACTACATACACCAAAGACTAAACTCAATGATAATTTATTTTTACTTTAACATCAATAAACACTTAACTGGACAAAGGCAAGGTGGAAATTGTATGTGATAATCTTAGTTATTTATGGCTGTTTATTCAACCTGAAGTTCACATTACAGCACACACATGAATGTATAGTGTAAAATTTAGAATTTTTTTAAAGTGATTTAGCCTTCAACTTCTCAACTTGTTTTACCCAGTTCACTGTGAGTGGGATCAACAGATTGTATTATATCTTAATAAGTTTCTTATTACCTGTTACAAAGTATCCATAAATACTTCATCAGTAATTAGTGCAATTAATGCAGCATTGATAGCATTTTTATTTACATTTTTCATGTTACTCAAAAGACAAAATCATATGCATATAAGCAATATGGTGTATATGTTTTTCAGATATGTTTTAAAACCTGATTATATCCATATGAACAATGCTGGCAATTCTAATGTTAAGTGGTATAAGAAAAACAAACTTTTAAAAAACAAATACAGCTTTAAAGCTTAACATACAAGTTTTCAGTTATGCTCTTAAAGTAATTTTACTTACTTGCTTAAGTTTGTGGCAATTGGATATCAATGTCTGTCATGGTCAGTAGCCTATACAATCACCTAAGTCAAATTATTAATTGCTTATTAATAGTTTTTTTGTCCAGATACTGATTATTAACTAGTTTTTATCCTACATCTTGGCTGCTAATCTTTCAGGGAAGTCCTTAAAATAACCATTTTTCTGATGGTAGTAACCTGGCATCAATCCCAGGTCTTCTTGATTATAACTTAATGCATTACCTGCTTGACTAGGTCTCTGCCATTAGAATTCAAATCACTAACTAGTGTATGCTAGTTTGAGTATGGCACAGTCAAAACAATATATGCTATTTTTGTCTTTCTTTCTCTCTTTTTTTTTTTTTTTGTAGGAATCATATTCTATCATTTCAGAATTGAATTCCATTAAGCTTCAAAAACATTTTTATCTTTCTGTTTCTCTAATTTATAAGAATTCACATTCAGTAAAAGGTCTTTTGTTTTCTTGACTGGATATTTAGGTGGTTGGTTTGTGCCATATTGGATCGTATTGTGCATTTTCAGTACTGTTCTGTATGTTTTCAGAAAGAACCACCCAATAGCAGGTAATATGGCTTTTTGTCTGTAATTTTGATGTTTATTCTTGATGTTCATATTCATCAGACTTTACAGGATTATGGTAATGTGCTCATTAGAACTAAAAACTCTTGTGCATTCTGTAAATTAGACAGCCTATCTTGCTTATTTTTCAGTTTATTTGTAGTAAATTCCTGTCCTACATGAGTTGTGTGTCTTGGTAATGCCAAAGAATGGGAGTTTGTCACCTCTTTCCATTTTTATTGTGAATTGTCTTATCTGATGTGGACTGTTCAAGTGGATGATGAATCTAATTTGTAATGTGTGGCCATACTACAGATGCATCATCAACATATCAAAGTCAAATCTCGAGATGAAGCATGGCTATTTTGAGAGCATTATCTTAAAAATGTTCCACATGGCAATTACTGAATACTGGTGATACATTTAAGTCTACAGTTAAAGTGACCATAAATGACAGGTGGTCAAACTTAAAAATTGTCAAAACATAATTACTAGTTTTCTTTAAAAACTTTTTGGTAAATTTGGAGTCACCTGAAAATAAAAAAAAACTCAAACTAGGACATTTATTACATCCTGAGATATCTCTTCAGGATACCATGACAAACAGATCCATGGGCATGATTGTCCTGGCCAAACTGGGAAGTATGGTCACCAAGTAATTAGACCTTGTCATTGGTGGCATTTACCTTCAAGTTGGAAATAGGTTATATTGACACAGCAGCTTGTGAGATCTATTCATAGTTGGAACATTCCATAAGAGTTCTAGCATTTTCAAGCTGTTTACACAATATTTGTATTGTGGCAGAATTTGGTATGTTAGTGAAATTGGATACATCAAAGCTTGTGATGTTGTTACTAATCTTCCTGTCAGGTAAGATCTGATCTGCATGTTATGACCACTTTCAACTGGCTAACAATTTGATGGAATATTCCCCTTTGTCCATAATGATAGTATTTCTTGTGTTTGCTGGTAGAATTGTTACTGTGTTGTCTTTTTTTTTTCTATTTTATGAGAACAGTTCTTTGTTCTGAGAGGTTGGTATTGTAGTGGGGTTTATATTTTATAATTTTATTGACTATTTCTATTGACAATTACTTTACTTCTTGCAGGCAATAGGTTGTGTCTTATATACCTATAGTTGGTATATTGTTATGCCACAGTGAAGTTTAGTACTTTAATTGTAGGCATTATTGACAGTCCAATATAACTTGGTGTGAATCTTAGGTGGCTTCAGAAACTGATATGCAGTTAAATACTTATTTACCTTTGTTTAATAAACAACAACTTATGGTATTAGTTTTATTTGTAATTAAACAAAAAGCTACACAATGGGCTATCTGTGGTCTGCCCATAATGGGTATTAAAACCCAGTTTCTATCACTGTAGGACTGCAGACATACCATTGTGCCACAAAAGGACTCACATTAGTTAACAAGATAATATTATTGTCGGGTCAATTTGGTTTACTTGGCATCGTTTGAAAATTTACAAAAAATCTTGAAACTAAGTGTTAATTCATGGATGAAAGAGTTCACTGAATACACAATCATTACATGGAAAACATTTTATGTATATCAAAATAAGATGTGGTTCACAGCCAGTTATCAACCAAAAGGTATATTATTAATAATGACAATGATATTATTTACTGCTTTTTAAAATATTACTTAAGAAATTTGCTGCAAAAGTTTATTACTTTTCACATCTTGTACTCCAAAAATGCAAAGTTAATACAAAGCTTATAAACATATTTTTTTCTTGAAGCTCAGACAACCCAACAAGACTCAAAACCATTCATGAAACATTGGAGTTAACTTTAATTTATATTTTCATCTAAAAACATTTTCTTCCTTAAAATAAACTACACAATCATCCTTCTTCTTCGTCCTCATCAAATGAAAGCAGACTGCTATTTTTGACCTTTTTAGGTTGAGTTCTGTCTTTATCTTGTGTCTTCTTTTTAGTACAACTTTTGGTAGGGTTTTCATCGTTTCTTATGCTTCGTTTAGTTGGCTTTTTATAAAGAATTTTCTTGCCACAAAGACCTGACAGTTAATGAAAGAAATTACTCACAACCTTAAAAGTAACAGAAAATGGATAATATGAAACCATAAGTTGTTTGTGTGTGTGTACATAAAAACTGAATATTTCATGAAGCATGATGAAACATCACAGTACAAAAAGAAAGTCTATGAAAAAATACATGGTATTGTTAAAAGACTACTTTATGTTTTTTGTAGGATATCATATTTTGAATTATTATGTATAATTTTGATGGGAATAAACTTAACATTGTTATAAAATAAATGGATTTTGGTATTCTGGTTTATCAATCTCTCAAGCCATCCAAACAGTGTGATGTTTCTAGAGGCAAGGCAAACAAGATTTTAGGTTGTGTCAATGGAAATATTGAATACAACATTTAAAGTCACAGTATAAGTCACATTTGAAATATTGAATGCAACATTTAAAGTCACATTTGGAGTACTGTGGTCAGTCTTGGGTCCTTTACCTTAAAAAGTACATTGGATTGTTGGAAAGACAGAGTTGGACTAGTAGGGTGATATGTAGGGTGGAAACCTGTCATATGATGATGTGTTAAAATCTCTGAACTTGTTTACCCCTGAAAAAAAGAATAGTTAAAGGAAATCCAATTGAAGTGCTTAAATATTTGATTAAGGGAATCAAGAGTTGATGCATCAACTGTTTTTTTTCCCATTTAACATTAAATTAGGGGACACAAATAAGCTTTGGCAGGGTAGGATTTACTTTCAGCTAAGAAAACTTTATTTTCCAAACAGAGTGGTTGATCTTTTGATTGGGTTGGCTATAGATGTGGTAGATGCAGTTAATTTAAAGGAGTTTTAGGGAATACTTGATAAACATATTTAAATAAGGGCTGGCACCAAGTTCTTTAGTGCTGAAATTTAGTGAAAATCTTTTTATATAACAAGTCAAACTTACTAACACAGGAAGTGTTATAATAAGTGTTAGAATAGTTACTAATGTCAGAAATGTTAAAGATTATTATTTAAATATAGACTTACAAAAAAACTGTAAAGTTTAACGTTAAAGACATTTTCCCAAATTTGTTAGAAATAAACAAATTTTAATTAAGAGGAAACAACCATAGACTAAGCAAATCAGAAGTCATATAGTTTAATCAGTTCACAGCTCCAAATTCAGAGAAAGACAAGTTAAATTTTTATTCATCTTGCTTTAACAAGATGGCATATCTATAGCAGTCAGTTTATTTATCTAACAACTTCCATCATTATACTGAAGTATTGAAACATGTTAAATTATAACAAGTTTTGAATGCAGTATTATAAAAAATGAAAATATACAGATAGTACAACCATCTCTCTAATAAAAAAAACTATCAAAATATTTGGATAATATGAAATACTTCATGCACAGACAGTTACCAAAATCATTTCAATACTTCAGCCCATTTAAAAACATGCATTTTGACTGTTTTGGTTATTTCAAATATAGATGGATTGTATGTATACATGATTTTTATACTGCACTATTTAAAAATGTAGTAAAATATACTGTGCTATTTTTTATAATTTGAATACAAACAAGAGGATTAGTAAGTGATATTTAAGTTCTTGACAAAAACAATGAATTTAAACAATTATATAACTGATATTTGTTTTTTCTTGTAGGTATCCTCAGTTCACATTAACAAACAAAGGCATCATGTGAAGGAAATTGTTAATAAATATGTAAAAATTAATAATTAGTGAGCTTATTTGTATAAGAAAATGACTATTTAGTCTGGGATTATGTTCCATTAGTAATTCAAGGTTAAATTAATTTCTTACAAACCTATTCACACACATATTTTGGTTAATTTAATGGAAAAGTTCCTCCTCACAGAGAGAAGAGCATAGGCTGGAGGTGGAAAAGCTAACCATAACTGTCTGCAGGTGAGGAAGTCTCCACAGAAAACAATGGATGATGAGAGACCTGAACTAGAGAAGAAGTAGACAGAACAGAACCAACCTTCTGATACACAATAGCATAACATCAGTAATGAACATGTGACTTTACCCCAGATCACTATAGCTTTACAAGATCATGGTATTTTCACACGTTCACTATAAACATGGTAGCATGCCATAGATTGATATATATCCGAGACCTGTCGCACTCAAGCCGCCTGCTGTGTGAGGTAAGCTGAAGGGATAACTACTGAACAATTGAGGTGCCTGTGGCTGGCTATGAAGAGGAATAACCAAGTCTGTGGATTTTTTCTTTTATATCAGTTACTGACAATCATTGTTTGAAGTATCTAAGAAGAAATATTGTGGCAAGAGAAAACAAGGCTACAATCGTGTGGTTGAAATGGAAGTACAGCAAGGACAAAAGTAGTGTAGAACTAAATAAAGGAAGGCAGTAGATAAGCCATGATTAGCTCATAACACAAAATAAAAAAACACAATTGAAAACAGGGAATACCAAGGAAAGAATGGGTCCATGATCTATTGCTAGTGTTTTTGGGGATTACTGCACAGAAATTGTATTGCCCTTGTAATGTGGAAGATTAACACATTATGATAATTGGTTCATAGGCTGACACAATACACACACATGTGCAGGGGTGGGAGTCTATTCAGGGTTTGTGATATGTGCAAGAAATTCCACAACAATTGCATATTAGATAATAATTTATTGGTATAGGAAGTTAACATGAGAGAAACAAGAGAGTCTATTCTCCCCCCCAACCCAAATAAAAAAGAAAAATCCTCATGCACCAAATATAAAGAAACATGAAGATTTACCTTATATAAAATTGAGAGAAAAAACCTAAATGAATGAGACACTAGGTAGGGGATAAAGACTGAATTATAGAGGTAAACTAATCACTCCAAATGGGAAAATTCCTGAATGAAAAGGACAGTCACAACAATTGATGATACATTGTGTAGGGTCTTGTATTGGATGAACGTCAGATGTAGAAATATTCTAAATTTTCAGCAGGACATGTGTCCTGCTGGACAGTGAAACTTGCCAGACGTTTGAAATTTTAGCAGGACACCTCAAAATTGTCACCGGACATTACTGAAAACAAGAAATGAAGTAGAGACAATTATTATATAAAACAATCATTTTATTTATGGCACTGAAAAATTATTTCAAAGCAAGTGGCAACAAGCCTTGTATCCATTAAAAATGGCACATCAATCAAATTGGTAGATTTAGTCATCCAGCACTAAGACATCAGCTGATGTAGACTCAGTATCTCTATTGTCTCTACGTGTGTGAGTTCCATGTGGACTCACAAATTGTCTGGGTTTTTTACTCTCCTTCCACCAAGGTTCCACAGACTTGCACAGTAATTCTGTGCTTGCAAGATCACAGGTCTTATTCTTAGCTAATTTTATTGGCATCAAATCATTAAGAGAATCATTTATTAGTTTAGACTGCCAGTCATCCTTAATAACTGCCATCTGGGAAAATCCACGTTCTGGTTCAGCAGATGACATGGAAATCACCTGCATGAGGCATACCAAGGCCAACACTGTTGATCCAGTGAAAGGTTTACCATCCTCAACAGTAATTTGACTTAACATGTGTGCCCACAATCCACTTGCACTGCTAGCCAGGGACTTACCTGATTTGGCAAATCTTGTGGCTTTGAGCAGTGTCTCGTGTAAGTCAGCTTGGCAAATATCAGTTGCAATGTTGAAACCCTTAGCTTCTAGCAGAGCACCAAAGTGGTCCGATAGTGTCTGGAGTTTATTATGGCAATAAGATGACAATGCTTCCTTGCTTTTAGGCCAGTTGCTTGGTTCAAAAATTTGAAAGGCACCAATAAAATCCTTATCAAATTCTTCAAATCTCTCATTCAGATATGTGACAATTTTACCTATGAAGATGGCAATTTCTTCAGCCACGGATTGAGCAACTGTCTCTTTTGTGGCACTTTTTGAGCCTCTGGTCCTTGTCTGACTGCTAATAGCAATTAAATTTCCTCTAAGTAACAACTTGTCAGTTTGTTCACATGTTGTGAGCTCTTTGACAATTTTCTGGGATCTCTCAACATGATTCAGATTGCCCAGCTTCTCTTTGCAAACAGCGAGTTTGTCAGAAACAATGTTCACAGTAGCAGAATTGTCTTGCATTTTGAGACTAAAAGATGTCAAAACAGGCAGAACTGCCAAGAGTATGTCCATGTACAGGATGAATTTAAGGCTTGTCAAAGTACCGCATAATCCTGCAGCTTTCTGTCCACATTACAATTTGTCATGCAGCTTTACTTGATACAAATGCTTCACTAAAGCTGTCCAGTTATGAGAAACTAACTCCACAGCTCGCTCTTTGTAGGCCACCCACCGGGTTCCTGTCCCTTTTGTTGGCTTTCTAACAACAATGTTGTTGGCTTTACCAGCTTCTTTGAGGCCAGTCCACTTCCGTGGCAAATTGTTATAAAACTTCCATAGGTTTTCTAAAAAAGTTTGGATACTATTAAGGTAAGGGATGTCCTTGACAGTCTTCTTAATTGCAAGTTCCAATCTGTGACTAACACAGTGGATCCCTATCAAATTAGGTTTTTGCACCTTCAATCTGTTGACAAGTCCTTTATTTGTGCCAAAATTGACAGCTGCCCCATCAGCTGTCAGGCATACAATTGATTCAAGCCAGTCGGAAAACTTGCCATATATGGACAACGCTGCAAGTACAAAAAATTAGAACCCAATATTAGTTACTTTCTGTAAAAAAAAAAATAAATAAAAAAAATGTAAATTTGTACTTTGGAAAATTGAATTGCTCCATTATCTATTACACTAGTTGTGCTAGGTTAAGCTCCAATTCTGTCAGTGGTAAATACATGGTTCTTCTTGGTTTAAATCAATTGAAAAATGATTGAGTTTTCACTGATGTATATTAATAATGGAATGACTATGTAAACCTGAATTAAAACACAAATGTACATGAAATATTGTCCATTTTAATTTTTCTTAATTAGGAATTCGGGATAAATCCAGAAAATTCTTATCCTAGGTAATTAAGAAACCTTTACCTGAACTAAGTGCCTGTAGCAAGTGTTCAGAATCAGCCTTCTCAACTGACTGCAGAGACAGGAAGTGGGTTACTGGGTAACAGTCACTGTCCAAGTATCTTACATTGACTATCTCCTGCTCAATGTTGGCAGTGTCTGTTGAGCCATCAGTCATAATGCCAAAGAATAATGAGGTGTGCAGATGAGATCTGACATTAATTCTATTTGTTTCTGCAACATACTTCGTAAAGATAACTGCTTGTTTGTCATTGGCATAATGTTCTGTTAAGTTCATACCAAAGTTGTGCTTCTGTAGGAACAGAAGCTCTTGAAAATCGCTAAATGGTTTGGCATTCAAAGCCATATAAAAGGCAGTCCTAAACAGCACAAGTAAATGATCTTTCTCAGTCTGGTTAGGTTTGCTCAATTCTTTCATCATGGGAGTTAAATCAGGTGTTTCTTTTGCTGTCTTAGCTTGACAACTTAGACTGTGGGCACGACTGTTTTCATGCTCCTTAACAGCACTTGCTCTCAGGTTGGAAGATCCTGTTATGAAGGTGTTCTTCTGCCTTCCACTACTTTGGTCATATTCCTGACAAATTGAGCAAAACATCAGTCTGGTAGCGTTATTATACTCCAGCCATGGTCGGCCTCTATTCCATTCATCCTGGAAACGACTAGTAGGCTGAGCATCAGTAACAGCAGTAACAGTTTTTGCTTTAACACTTGGGCTTGGATCAACAAGCTTGGGTTTTTTCACTTGGGGTTCCACAGTATTGTCTTCTGATTCATTAGTCTTGCTCATGAAGCCAAACTGAAATAGATCGTGTGATTTTCACCTTTTTTTTACTATCAGACGCCATGGTCAGATCGTCGTCAATGTTTGGCAGTCACGTGACTATCCAGGACAGCAAAGATAAGGCGACCTTAAAAGTGCATTTTGTGAGCGTTCACAACCGCTTTTTAAAATTTGCCTTTTTTTTTTTTTTTGTCTTGAATTAAATATTAAATTTTGCAAGTTATTTTCCACTCATTATAGAATATACTTTCAAGGAAAATCTTTGGGCTGTGCATACACAGCTTTTGCATCACTTACTTTTCAGGGGACTATGTATTTGTGTCTGGTATGTTAGGAATATGACCACCGGTCACGATGTCCGGTAATAGATGGGAAAGTGCCGGTCAAACTTGATATTTTAACGAACATGCCCGGATTCAAATAGAAAATTTCGAACCCTGAATGTCCATAAAGTAGTGGAACAGTTGACCTAAAGTATGCAAGCTCTGAGCAAAACGAGTGAATACATACATGTTTATAGTCAATGTGAAGCAAAGGATTAAGAAAAGAATTTTTGCATAAACCAATTGAGATGAGAAAAAAACCTTCTGAGGTATATATTCTAATCACTTACATAGCAGAAATATACCCACCAAAGAGTGCAGAAAACATTGATGTGGAACCAAGGAACAACTAAAGCTGGTTGATGTAGAAGAGAGAAATAACAGGTTGCCAATTTCCCATCTTCATGGAAGAACTCCCATTGGATAAGAACCAAAGGGTAGCTCCAGCAACGAGTTTCCTCCAAAACCCACATATGACATTTCCCAGATGTTGGATACTAACACGAGGATTAGGAACAAGAGAAAGGGCAACCTCATAATGTTCTAGGTGAATATAAACCTGGTAAGGCTCCCTGGTGCAAAAGTTAAGAAACACCTAAAAAAAATCTCATCCCTATTAAAGGGTCAACACAAAGGTCCCTGTGAGAATATAAAAAGGATACAATGTCAGAAAGTAAGGCATCCTAACAAAATACACCTTAAAAATAAAGAAACCAACTTAATTGGGACACAATAAAATCAATAGCAAGGTGGGAAAACAGGTATATGTAACTTTCCACAGTGAAGTTGAAAGACTCATGATAAAAAAAAAACTCTAAAAAGGGTGATAATAGTGAAGTGCTAAAAAGGTAAACAAGAGAGTGAGATAAGATATCCAAATAAAGAGACTTTAGTGATGGAGACTTGTGCAAAAGGTAGCCCAAGGTTCAGTAAAAAAAACAACTGGACAAAGTGAAAACAAGACATGTGTATGTAATCCAAACGATAGCATGGAGCTGAGGTTACTTGTTTCTCCTCAGGAAAAGTAAATAAGAAGCAAAGTTGTTGTGGAAACAACACTGGTTAAACTCGAAAGGTGGAGCAAGTCCAACTAAAGTAACAGAATAAGGAGATCAGGAACTGGAACTAAGATCAGAATGGAAACAATCCAGTATATAATGGCTAGTATCTGACTAGTATCTCTTCAGTCATAGTCACAGTTGTGGATGAATCCTGTTTCAGGAATGTCAGAACCTCAGGAGATGTATAAATGTGACTAATCATAATCCAGATGATTTACAAAACTAACTTTACACACACACACACACACACACACAAACAGTGCAATGAGAAATATATGTTCCAATTATAGTGAAAGGGTTAGAAAGAAATTACAAATTGAAGATAAACCAAAATTCTAACTCAATTTTTTTAAAATTTGGTATCATGCTTTCTTACAATCCAAAAAAATTAAGGACAGAAAATATACACTATGAATTGGAAACAAACATTTAAAATAATTAGCACAAAATGTCTGTTAATGCCAAAGAATAACATGTCTGAAAAAAGCAATGCTGAGGAAACAATGAAACTTTGTTCCAGTGCTGATGCTCATGGGGAATAGTGCCCAAGTAGTATGTGCTGCCCTCTTGTTTGTGGAGGGCAAATGTCTATCAATAATCAGGTCATAGACTAGTACATGCATATTAATGCAAGTATGGGCAGAACCTTTGTTCAAGGCATGTGACATGCATGAAAAGTATCACAGCATTAAAGTGAAGTAATAGCTCTTTATTTTGTAGAAACAAGAAAATGTTTCTGAATTTACAAGTCGCATCTAGAGGTAACAAAATCAACACAATCATACAATGTTAGATGTAAAATTGTTTAGATGTACCTTCAGGCATGACTTATGGACATTTCAAAAAATTGGCCTTCTTGTCATAACCAAAAGGGTAGTGCATTTTTTTTCCTTGTCTAGAATATCCCTTCAGTGAAGATGACCCAAAGTGAACAAATGATGACATGTAAATAGGATTATTACAACTTTAACCCATAGCATTACGTTCAAAATTTCTGAACATTACTGTAAGCAAAAAAAGAGAAAAAGATGTTGAAATTCTTTGTTTGTTTGTTTTTCACATATGCAACAAAATAATGTGGAGATGGTAAGTTACTCAAATTGCCAAAATTTGTCTGCCTTAACGATTCTAAACTAACGGCTGATGAACAAAAGTTCAGGTTATACACAATGAATTAGCCTTGACCATTTAGTTAATTTATGAATTCAGTTGACAGTTTTTAAAAGTTATCTTTACCTTCATCGTCCACAACAGGTTTTTTTGAATACTTGTAATTTTCTGCTTCTTCATATGTTAAATCACCTTTTTCTAAGACAACCACCAAAGGTTTTTCATCATCTCGTTCTTCATCACTTGTATCATCAACAGGTAATAATTGTTTCTATCAAAAATAAATAATCAATACAAAAACTGAGAAATCAAAGCAGATAATTGTGGAAGACCAAATATATTCTCCACCTCACTATATAAAAATGACTTTAATAAACAATATAAAATCTTTTTAAGATCTATATAAACCTTGATTAAAATAAAATATAACTCAAGATAAAATTGAAACAAAATGTACTGAAAACAAAAAGAAAATACATTAATTCAAAATTTATAATACACAAAATTAAAATTATAATGGAATACAATAATTATACCAGCCACTTATAAACAAGATTTAAAATTTATAAGATATTTACAATTCTGATCTTTCAGATCCTGGTATGATAAAAACACAACTTCTCTTCCCAAGTTGATAAGAAAGAACTTGAACAAAACATAGTTGGTAGTCAACTTCACACTGATAATGCATGTTTTTGCTTTGTTAATCTGAAGTCTTCTGCTTGAAGTACCATAGTCCTCTTGTAAACATATTAGATAATGAGATTGTTCATAAGGTTCACGGCTCTGTTATTACGAAAGGAATGAAAACTCCAACTCATCTGAACCTGTGAGAGGTTAGGAGTTCAGCTACAAATGCAAGATTAAACATCATGACCAAACATGACAGAGCTTGATACTTTCTAGGTAATGATTACTTGGGTATAGATACATGATTACATCATTCATAAATTCGTTCACCACTATGAAGTCAAAATTCCAATCATGACAAACCTTTGCTTTCTCTTCCATTCAGCTACTTTTTTCTTTAATGAACTGACTTATCCCCTATGCCCTAACCATTATCTTCATAGAATAACAACTCATACGAAACTTTGTTAAATGAATTTCAAAGCCTCTTTTATCAAACTTTCAAAACTCTTCCTGCAACTAATTCAAGACTAATAGTCATAAAATAACTGAAATAATTTTTTGTCACTTCTCTTGAACAGATGAGTAACATAAGCCAGCTTCCAATTCTTCAGCATACACCAGCAACTCAAGGACTTACAAAAACTAGTAGCAAGTGGCCTGCATATCCAATCCTTAAGTCTTTTTCAAAACCCTGGTTTTAATACAATCTGATTTTTAAGTTTTATTATTCTTATAATTTGTAATTAATGAGCTCAGAATCAATATGATTGTATTGTTAGTTCTACATTTCTTTCTAGTAATTGTTCATAAAGAAGAATATTGTTAAAATTATTTGTAAAAAATAAAAAAACTTATAGAAGAACAAAGTCATCTCATAATAATTTGATACAAGTCTTTCTTTATCATGTCTTTAAAGCCCCACTTCTGTCCTAACATTTGGCTTACCCTTAATGTATTACTAAAAGGACAGAATAAGTGATATATCCACTATTTTTATCAGGAGTATGTACAAGATATTTGAAACAGAAAACTTGGTGAAATGTGTTAAGAATAAATCTCTTGGCCCTGATGTCATTAATTCAAAAACTTTGAACAAGCTTAACAATTAGTTACAGTAGGTTTCAAATTATTTTTTCAGAAGTTTGACACTGGAAAAATATCTGTTTGCTGAGAAAACTACAAACATGATAAACATTTTTAAGGGAAGAGGTTTGTGGAAAAAATGATGAACTGCAGGCCAGTTAATTTGACTTGAACCATAACTGTTGCTACTAGTAATGAAGCACCATATTTGAAGTGCTGACACTTAATGTCTTAGAAGTTTGTTTTCATTGGTCCTCTGTATTTTTTGGATAAGTTTGGTTTGAATTTCATGCAAAGCTACACGAGGGCTATCTGCGCTAGCAGTCCCTAATTTAGCAGTGTAAGATTACCAACTCTTGGTCTACTCTTTTATCAATGAATAATGGGATTGACCATTGCATTACAATGCCCCGATGGCTGAAAGGGCGAGCATATTTGGTGTCATGGGAATTCAAACCCACAACCCTCACATTACGAGTCAAGTTTATTTTTGATTGATTATAAACTTGTGAAATAATACCTAATGATGAGACTTGTACTGTTAAATTGAACTATTTAATGTTGGAAGTACTACACAAATTATGCATACAAAAGTTTTCTTTTTTGGTTTGATGCTATATCAATGAGCTAAATTGCCTTATATCATTTTGTCTTCTTACATTCTTATATGTCACTTAACATCTTTTGAAAATCATACACAAAACAAGACAGCAAATAATTTTTGAACATGCCTTATTTATCGAGTAAAATCTCTCATATGATCAAAGTTTCACCATTACAAAAGCCATTTTTAAAAATTTAAAAAATACATGGTTGGAATAAATGAAAGTTGATGCCAATGGTATATTTTTGTTGATTTCATACTTAAAACTAAAATCCAGCTCCAGCATAACAAATAAACCTTATATTTTACTGTATTACGATTTAAAATGTCTCTTATTACTTAGGAAAACAAAAAGTGTCCAAACAATAGATTTCATAATCTAATTGAACTGTAGACTGAACACACAACAAAATGGATCAGCAATAACTTTTAATGTTCATAAAGCATCAACACGGTCAATGGTAATCCATGGAGGTTAAAGTACAAGTTATACTGTATATAACTTTTCACACTAATCCACACCTTTTATTTTCTTTAATATAATGTAAGAACCTAATACTAATTAATCAGATAATTAATATTATGACTTTATGAATTAAAAATAAAATGAATGTTCTGCTATTATTATAAATCATTATAACATAAATATTATTAAACATACTACAATTTATACTTAGGACTGCTACTATTTGTAAACTTTGGGCCTCAAGTTTACAAACACTCAGTTCCACTAGATGTAGTAGCAGCGGAATTAGTAATCGCAGTCTTCAATAATATTAACAGTAACGTCAACTATATTTATAATTTTTAGTTATAGTATTACTAACACAACTACTATTAATTACGTTTAGAAATTTACAAACACTTACTTGTTTAACATTAAAAAGAATATAGCAAAAAATATACCAATATCAAATAACATAAATACTTTTGTTTCGATAGATGGACCCTCTTGATAACCTATCCTTTCTTTTAACTTTTTTAAAAACGATGGTTCTGCTGGTTTATTGTAAGTAATGTTACGTTTACCAGCCATATTTGATTAAATACTTCCACTCTGTCATTCAACCGTCAAATGTTGTTATACATTTATCTACCTGACCTCTGGTGCTAATACATTTCATAAAGTATTTACCAGTTCATCAAGTGAAAAATAAATTTCATAACAACTATCAGAAAAACGATGATACTAAAAGATCTTTAATTATCGAGGATTCGGAATTGTTTTATATTTCATCACTAGAGGTAAACCACCCAAAATTAATTATAAGTACAAAAAACAATATCACAAATTAAGCGAAAAGTTTTTGATACAACCAATAGTAAATGTACGTCAAACATACGTCTGATAATAATGTTAAAAGAAAATAATACAAAGAAACACAAATCAATCGGTTTAAACTTTATAATAAAAACACACTAACTGCAGATTTTTTCTCACACATTTTCTTACTTTGCCTATGGTAGATTTAGAAATATCAGACACATAAAAATAGCTCTTCGGGGTCTGTCTGTTTTCCATTAGTCACTGCCTAAAAGACATTTTGTGAATACCAGAACTTGCCAGTTATAAAAAAAGAAAAGAAAAATATACGTATAAACAACTTTTTAATTACAAATTTGAGTGAAATGGCAAAATCAAACAAACAAGAAACGATTAGATTAATAACTTCAAGCACGAGTTCTTGTTATATTTTTTGTGTATAATCATTGAAAATGGAAAGATGTTCTTTAAAAATAAGTTAGTAATCTGTTGATCATGAGGCAACAATTCTAAAGGTGGGCCCGGCATGGCCAAGTGGAAAAGATACTCGAATCGTAATCTGAGAGTTGCGGGTTTGAATCCCCGTCACACCAAACATCCTCGCCCTTTCAGCCGTGGAGGCTTTATAATGTGACGGTCAATCCTACTATTCGTTGGTAAAAGAGTAGCCCAAGAGCTGGCGGTGAGTGGTAATGACTAGCTGCCTTCCCTCTAGTCTTACACTGCTAAATTTTGAACGGCTAGCGCAAATAGCCCTGATGTAGCTTTTCGGGAAATTCAAACCAAACGAATTCTAAAGGTTATAAGGATGGAATGGTTGTAGTTCTCACTATAATCGAATATAAGATTCAAGTGGATTAATTAGCTTAAACTCGCGCTTAACAGAAATTTTCATATGCTTACGTGTGGGTATTCGAAAGTGACGTGTAATTTTACCAAGTAGCTTCATGATTTACACAAGTGTATGTATATACGATCCTTGAGCGCATATGAATGAGTATATGACTTTTGGTTTTAAACAGTATGCTTGCATGCTTATATGCTAAACCCGACCTCACTAATGCTTTTGTGGGTGAATAAGAGCGAATCCCCACAGCCATGTTTTAAAATCTAGTGAAAAGCCTTACCAGAAGAGTAGAGGTTGTTATAGCAGCAAAGGGGGGACCAATTCTATATTAATGCCCATGGTTTTGGAATGAGATGTTCAACAAGCACATAAAGTGTAGTGGTTGGGTGTCCACATACTTTTGACCATGTAGTGTATCATACGTTTTGTTTCGGAGATATGGAACAAGATTTCGCTTGAAAAGGTTTAGTATGAAACTTATATATGTAAAAACAGCTGGTTGGGCTGAGAAAAATTTTTTGTGTGCAGATGAGCGAACAACATTTCCACCTTCTTCGGTCATCGTCAGGTTCATAACGAAAGAGAGAGGTAACTGACCGATAGCTGACTACATGTTTGAAGGGAGTGTAACTGAGTGTAAGAATGTAGAGAGCGTGCTTGGATGTTTGATTATATTTATTAATATAGGTATAAAGGGCCCGGCATGGCCAAGCGCGTTAAGGCGTGCCACTCGTAATCTGACGGTCGCGGGTTCGCATCCGCGTCGCGCCAAAACATGCTCGCCCTCCCAGCCATGGGGGGTTATAATGTGACGGTGAATCCCACTATTCGTTGGTAAAAGAGTAGCCCAAGAGTTGGCGGTGGGTGGTATGACTAACTGCCTTCCCTCTAGTCTTACACTACTAAATTAGGGACGGCTAGGTGCAGTGGGCTAACAACCTACTCACTTAAAAACCAGCCTCAGTGATGTCGAGAAAATTCACTTGTAGAGAAATATATATGCAAAAACGGCTCGTTTGGGTTGAGAAAATATTTTACATAGAAGAGCAAACAACGTTTCGACCTTCTTCGGTCATCGTCATTCTATGTAAAATATTTTCTCAACCCCAACGAGCCGTTTTTGCATATATAAAAACCAGCCTGTTACAGAAACCGCAGTGATTGCGGCCCTATGTTCCTTGAGCAATCGAATGTCACATGATGATGAATATAGGTATAAAGGTGTTATTTTGTATAACCTGACCATGACCGAACAAGGTCAAAACGTTGTTCGCTCCTCTGCATAAAAAATTTTCTCAACCCAAACCAGCTGTTTTTACATATATATTTTTCTCCATAAGTGGGTTTTCTCGTCATCACTGATTAGTATGAAACTGTTGAGACGAGTGTATAAGCCAGTAAACTTTTATACTTTGTCATAATGTGGATCATTGCTCTAAGTTCCTAAAATACCTGTACTCACATTATCCTGTCGTTAAGTTCAATCGCAATTTTGAAAATAATAATAATTTACCTTCTTTATACATCCTAGCAGGTGTTGCACATAAATAAACAGAAACAAGACGTTTACTGGACTTCTCACATAATTTTACAACTTAATTCAGCTCACATTAAAAAAAAATTTGCTTACATGCTTATCAATCAGAGCTCACAACGTGTGTTCTATGTATTTTAAGTTACACTATGAAATGTCGTTCATACAGAATATTTTGGCCTGGTATGGCCTAGCGCGTTAAGGCGTGTGCTTCGTAATCTGAGGGTCGCGGGTTCGCGCCCGAGTCGCGCCAAACATGCTCCCTCTCCCAGCCGTGGGGGCGTTATAATGTTACGGTCAATCCCACTATTCGTTGGTAAAAGAGTAGCCCAAGAGTTGGCGGTGGGTGGTGATGACTAGCTGCCTTCCCTCTAGTCTTACACTGCTAAATTAGGGACGGCTAGCACAGATAGCCCTCGAGTAGCTTTGTGCGAAATTAAAAAAAAACAAAAAAAACCAAGCAGAATATTTTAAAACCTAACGGCTACCACAGTATCTATTGCAAAAATTACTAATACTTTTCTAATTAATAAATTCACTTATCTACCCAGACTACAGTTGTAACCAAACTTACTAACTTTTGTCTTCCATACATTGGTGAACAAAACTTATCCTGAAAAAGTTAATTTTTTCGTAAAACGTAATTCACTACTACTACCTTCAAGTTGATTTCAGACTATTTTTAAGCCCACATCTCGCATACAGGATTGTTTTCCATACTAAAGATCTTCTCCCAATTTCTCTTTGTTTATGGATCGTATATATTTGCAGGTGAAAAGACTGTACATTTTCCTATCTTGATAAAGCCAAACGCCTACTACCAGCTAATGTCAATTAATATGTGAGATTTCCATGAAAATACACTTGAGTGCACTTCCTTTATACACCAACATCGTGAAGAAATAGGATGTGAACCTAACCTATCAAATTTCAATGTTCTTTGCAAAACCAAAACTGATCTGGAATTACATGAACCTTCAACATCAAATAATTTTCATCCACATTGAACCAAATGCAGTCTTCGTTTAATTGTTTGTTTGTTTGTTTTTGAATTTCGCACAAAGCTACTTGAGGGCTGTCTCTGCTAGCCGTCCCTAATTTAGCAGTGTAAGACCAGAGGGAAGGCAGCTAGTCATTACCACCCACCGCCAACTCTTGGGCTACTCTTTTACCAACGAATAGTGGGATTGACCGTCACATTGTAACGCCCCCACGGCTAAAAGGGCGAACATATTTGGTGCGATAGGGATTCGAACTTGCGACCCTCAGATTACGAGTCGAACGCCTTAACTCACCTGGTCATGCCGGGCCGTGGGACTTGGGGGTAATCCCATTGACGTCCCATCTATCTGATTATAAAATGATCAGTAAAAACGAAGTGATTGTTCTTGGGGTTAAATGAAGAAGTTGTTCTAATTTTTATCAGTTGAACTTCAGTGTTGGTCATATTTTTTAAAATTTTAAATCACTGATTGTTAAATTTTATGGAGTTTCGAAATGGCTGTAACTAAAACTGTTTTTATAGTACTTCATATTATATTATTAATGGATTGATTTTATGTTTTGTTTATTTCTTAAAAGGCCTTCTTCTGTTATTATTATTTGTTGATCAAAATAAAAGTTATGAAACTGTACTTCCTGTTCACTTGCGATTTTAATCACGTTATTGACAGTTCACGTTATATGGCAAAAACCATATTATGAACAGTTATGTTGAATATAGATACAAAAGTTTTGTGCAAAAGTAACAACTAGAGTATATATTCTATAATTATCATTTAAATTTTCTTTTAGTTTCGGATATTTACGCGAAATTACTGAAAAACTATCTGCACTAGGCATTTTTAATTTTGAAATGACAAACAGGAGGTAAGATAACTAGTTAGCATCATCTGATAATATGAAGAGTAATTTTCTAGAAAAAATATAAAGCTGTAATTGTTTTACTTAAATACGCCAATGAATTGTGTGACGTAACTTTAGACATCTGTCAAGTATAAAAATAAATTGTTATAAAGTTGTTACTTGCAATAAATGGTGGCAAAAAGCTCAAGAGTCATATTGACATCTTCATATAATATGCTTAAAGCAAATATAAATATGAGGCACATATCGTAAGCGAATAACTTTTTACCCAGCATGGCCAGGTGGTTATGGCGCCTGACTCGTAATCTGAAGATCACAGTTTCGAATCCCCGCCACACCTAAACATGTTCGCCCATTTACTCGTAGGGGTGTTATAAAGTAACGATCAAACCCACTATTACTGATAAAAGATTAGCCCATGAGTTGGCAATGGGTGGTGATGGTAATGATTAAGCTGTCTTCCCTCTAGTTTTATACTGCTAAATTAGAGTAAATTCCAAACTATCGCGAAAAATTCTTTTCCTGTGACAAATTGTGTATGCGAAGTATTCTTGATAAGTACAACTGGTATGCGTGGTAAATGTCTATTGTAGAAAAGCACTAGTGTAGAGTAAGGGGTTTCGAAAGTCTTTCTATTCATGTTTTGAAGACTAAAGACATTTGAAACTTCGTCCTCCACATTTGTGTTTTTTTCTACAGTAGGCATTTGTTACCCATTTAGTGATATTTTTTTATCTATTTTGTGCCAGACTGACATTTCACTTTACTATAAGTACTAGAGGGCGCTTTTCAAAATAACAGTTTTTCAAATAAATTAACGTTGGGTGTGTGAACTGTTACGTAAAATAAACATGAAGGGTGGTTTGTTGGAGTTTAAAGGTGGGGTTATATGCTATATATTATCTTAATTGTATCAGATAAAGCTTTTTATAAGTGTGTATATATATATATATATATATATATATATATATATATATATTGTTTATGATTTAGTTACTTTAGTTTAAATAGCCTAAATTTTAACAGTAACCATTTCATAATACAATGTTCAACATCATTAAAGCAAAAATTTGAAGTACAAGTAGTTTACGAGACGTCAGTACGAACTTTATTCGTAGCATTTAAATAGTGATATTATAGTTAGTAATTTTAAGCACAGGAACTTCTACAATTTGCACTTTCAATTAAAATTGTAAATATAAAAAGTTTAAATATTATAACTAGTTATTACTAGTTAACTTACAGCAAAAAATGTACTTGTTTGTTTATTTGAATTAAAATTAAATTTTTTGTATTTGTTCTACAGTGCTGAATTCTGAAGCCTTAGTTTGGCAGGATATACTGTTTCAAATATTTTGCATAAATTATTTAATTTCAAATTTTACATAACTATTAAATACTGAAATTAATATCAACTTAATGAAGCAAAGTATATGTTTCATATCTAGCTTTGACTCCCCAAGTACTTATTACTTTCATAAGTTTTCTGGAACTAGAATTCTTCCAATTGTGTTGCATCTGTAATGTCTGAATGCAATATATTATAAGGTGAAAGCTAATAACCCTGTTTAAAAATAAAACTGCCTAATTTATTGATGTATTTTAGTTTTACCATGCCATTTCTTTATGCTCCCCCATTACCATTACCATTTAAAACAGAAAAGGTAATATGTTAATCTTGTTTATTTCTTTTAAACTTTTAAACACTTCAATAATATGTCCTCTAACACTTGTTTTCTTGAGAAAAAATAAAGAACCTTAACCATTTTTCATATGATAGCCCTCGTCAAATGCATGAATCACTTAACTAGCTTTGTTTGCTCTCCTCAATAAATCTTTGTCCTTAGTAAAGGATTTAAGACTGACACTTTGAATAAAGAGCCCTAAAGTGAACTCTGAATATTTTCATTATTCTTGTACCTGCATGCTTGTACAGTGCTGTACAAAAGTGTTAGGGCAAGAGAATATTTTGTCATTCTTTCCATTTTATGCAGCTAATTCTTCCATGTCATTTCAGAATATAAATTTTAACACTGGGTTAATGCTTCACTGATCCCTGTTGACAACTGAATAAACCAGAATGAGAGTACTTATCATAATTTAAAGTTCTCATATTTATACCAAGAGCATGTTATAAGGGTTCTGCTTGAATAAAAATACTGATCAAATTTAAGGCCTGTAATAAGTGTCATGGTACCACATGTAGTGTCTTAACTATAGAGAAAGAAGCTACCATACGGTACAGGTACCTGGTAGAATAACTGAATTTAATAGCACTCCACAATTAAACCTTGATAAAAACAACATTTAACACTAAGTGTAGAGAATTATCAGTACAGCAGAAAGTTTACATAAAAACATGAGATGACGCTGGTTGAAGTCTCCAACAAATTTCTGTAGACTTGAAATATAATAATATTTCACATATGATCTACCTTCCACTGTTCTTTGAAAGTAGCCTGAAAAGTAATTTTTGACTTTGTCCTAACACTTGCACAGTATTATATTTTGCTCCAGTGAAGGTTAGTTTATTTAATAAACACTTATTTGCTTATTATAAAACAATTAACTCACTTTGAGTCTTGATTATTTGTTGTAATGAGCACAGTGAAGCGAATTATGACCATCTACATTTTTTTCTTCTTGTAGCAATATTTTGGGTTTTGCTTGGTCTCGACATTACTATTACATAAACAGTTCTTCAATTGCATCACATTGATTTTTGAAGGCCATGGAAAAGCATCATTGTCCTTTCTGCCCTGTCTACTACTATGCTACTGGACCTTGGGAACGACATATACATAAAAAACACAAAGATGAATTGATAAGGACATTAGACAATGCAGTTTTCTATAAGTGTGAGTTATGTGATGCATGCTATTATAAGGAGGATCTTTTGAAAAGTCATATGGAGGCAGAACATCACAAGATATTTAAAAGAATAGCCATCAGTGATGATGGAAACAAGAATCAAGATGGCTTTCGGACTGTTGGACAAGTTTCTGCTACCAAACCTCATACCAGTTATTTCTTTACTACCAATTGCCCATTTTGTACTGAACTCTTTTCAAGCCAAGCATTAGTTGTTAAACATGCAGAAAGAAACCACAAAAAACTGTTGAAAAAATTCATTTTGCAGGGCACTGGAGAACCAAAATACCAGTGTTTAGTATGTCCAGCCAAGTTCTTTGAGAAAAAATATCTTGAAAAACACAGAAAATTTAATATACATCTTGTGAACCAGCAAGGTGATGACACTAACCAGAGCAGCTCAGTTTCTGCAAATTTGCTAAACAAAGGACAGGAGTTGCAAAAGTCAGATCAGCAAGTTTGTTGGAAAGTGAATGATAAGAAGGAGAAGAAATCTTGTGATGGTGTTTCTGTAACTGAAAGTCAGGTTAATGGACAAGCTGAGCAAAACGTCGGAAGTAGAAAGGATAAACAAAAAATTGAGTACAAATATGAATGCACAATGGGAAAGCCAAAGCCAATTCATACTGAAGATAAAACATTAGGTTTGTGTAGTGACGTTGGAGTAATAAAGAGTTCAATAAAGTATCCATTTGCATCAGTTGGTGAGAACAGGAAAACTCGGTCCTGTTGTACAACAAGGGGTTTACAAAATGTCCTAACCGATAGAGGAAGGAATGGTGCATTGGGTCATTGGTCTTCAGGTAATATGGCAGAAATAGAAGGATGTCAAGAAGACTGTAACAAAACGGGTACTGACAAAAACAGTTGTATATCTGTACAAAATGCTGTTGTATACAAACACTATCTACCTTTTGGTCCTTCGTTTGGCTATGAAAGTGAGTTTGAGGAAAATATTAATACGAAAGGAAAGCTGAACTCCTCAAAGCACTTTTGTTGTGTGTGTAACATGTCATTCAGTAATCATGGAAATCTAGAGAAACACCTCCTTGTTGATCATGAGGCTAGTAATATGTCTATAGGATTTCAAGTTAGCCAGAAAAAAGTTCCAGTGCAATGTGAACTGGGTAATGATGAAACAACGGAAAGAAGCTGTAACTCATCTTTGAGTCTACATCATGACGAGCACTGTACTGAGAATCCTGAATCCATTGTAACTTGTCCACTTTGTGCTAATCGCTTTCCATCACAGTTACTTTTGAACATTCACTCCTGGACACATGCTGAAATGAACCAGGTTCCACATTTCTTTGCTTCCACCATGTATTGTTGCAAGTGCAAGAAGACCTTTAAATCACGTAGTCAGTTTTTTTCTCATACTAAAGAAGTCCACAATGATGTTCGTCACCTGTGTGAGTTTTGTCCAACTTTTTACTACAGTCAGTCAGCTCTCTCTAGACACCTAAACAGAAACCATGAAGAAGAAATATTGTTGTTTAGTAAAGAGTTACCCAAGTTTGTATGTGTGTTATGTTCAGCACGTTTCTACTTTGCAGATCCACTGGTACATCATATACAGCAACATGATGGGTACAACTCAGTGATAACAGAGGAACATTACCCTCCAAACCAATGTTTGTTTTCTTCAATAGTGGGTAAGCAAGAAGAGCCAAAACTGAAACTGGGAGAGCCAACTGTAATGTGTATTGGTTGTTCTAAACCACTGAATAATGGAAACCAGGACAGACGTTCATCAAACAGTGAGCAAGCATCACACACTTTTAGATGTGACATCAAACCTATGCACACTAAGGACATTTGTCCTATGCAGTTACGCTCTCCTGTAATGCAAAATAAAAATACTGAAAATGGCATTGAAGCTAGAAACAATATGCGTTATTCTTGTGCATATTGTGGAGGGGTGTTTTCATGCAGTTCTCTCTTGCAAGAACACATTAAAAATCATAAGAAACTTGGTCAGTTTTTAAAGCCACTTTATGGCTGTGCCAAGTGTTCAGCTAAGTTTTACCAAAATCGCTACTTAAGGCACCACCTGAGGTTTCACCATGGATCAAAGGTCACACCAAAAAAGGGCCACAAGAGTAAGAGAAATACTGCTTCTGTAGAAATTTCAGATGTCGGAGTCCAGGGAATCTCTTCAGCTGTACATGTAGCCAGTGATTTATTTTCAAGCGTAAGAAGTAAGGAGAGTAGTTGGGGAACTAGCAGCACAAGTTCTTTGCCTTTTAGTGTGTCTGCAAAACAAAATTCTGTGTTTTCAAAGAATAACCAAGGAGGTAGTTGTCAAGCAATCTTACAGGAAGAAAATCCTGGTAAAAGAAAAAGTAAATCAATACAGTGTACCTTATGTCATCACAGTTGTGATTCCCAATCTACAATGGTCAGACACTTGAAGGAATTTCATCGAATAACAAAGTTGGAAACGCAGACAACAGATGTGCAGACCTAAATCAGGACATTTGTGAAATCACATGTAACATTTGTTCATTCAATGATAATGTAAGAGACCTAAGAAACATAAATTAGTTTTTGTTCCTTTTGTTAATATTTCTTCTTTTTATGGAGACTAGATGACACATTCAACAGGTGTTTTAATACAAAGAAACACTGAATACATTGTTGGGAGTGACTTAAGGTACAAGTATCATCTGAATATCTAACAATGTATGATCATATGCATTTCAATAATTCATTTGACAACTGGGTGTGTCATACATTACCAAAGATTAAGTTTTGTCTGCTTTAAAAGAAAGAAAAATTTGATGGGAATTTTAATTGATATAAAATATAAACCATGAATGATTTAATTTGCTATGACTTATTATATGGTATGATATAAATAATGTGTTAATCATGTTTATTTGCTACCATTGGAAACTTGATTAGTGTATGGTTTCATATAACCACTACAGAAGGTAAATTTGACTTCTAACAAATGTATGTGATAGTTACCTTCAAGCTATTAGATACATCTGTATTGATTTTATTTCCATTTTGAATTACCACAAATGTTTTACCAGATGCTCCAGGAAGATTGACTCCCCCCTGTGGTATACATAACATGAGTTTACATGATACCACAGGGTACAAATGTGCCCTGCAGTCTTGTGTGAAGAGCTACATGCTGAAAGTTGCTGTTCAGCATATGTAAAATTGTATATCTTTATTTTTTCACATTTTTAAATTGTGTCACACATTTTATCAACTAATGGTCATGGACCATATGTTTTTAAGTTTCTATTTTTACCAATCTTGTTTTTTTTATTATTAGTTTAGTTTTATCATGCTTGTTTTTATTGGTTTGAATATACAGTGTAAATAGGTTGTATTCTTATTTCATATCATGTTTGTTCATGGTGTCGTTTCTAATGGCTGAAACCGGTCAAGCACAATGATAAAATTTATTTATATACACCTGTGATCTTTCCATAGATATTGATAAATACACAGATGCATGTGTAATTTTTACACTAAGATTTAAGTTGACATGTTATATAATGTTTCAGGAATGACTATTTCCAGGTACAGAATGTGCATCAATGTTTATCATATGACGCTAGACAAGTATCTGATATTATACTCTTATATTCATGTGGCCATCAGGAAGAGTTATAACCTTAACTAATCTATCTTACCAAACTGAAACTTAGCAAGGGTCACTTTGTGATTCCTTTATTACCAAAGATATAAGAAGCTAAGTAAAGTTTTTTAAGAACAATAATAAAATGACAGCCATGTGCTCTTGTAAGGTCATTCACACAAAAGTTAATTGTCATTTTTTAAAAAACATTTATCATTGCTTTAGAATATATGTATTAAAGTATAATTTAAGAATAATCCATTGTTTGAGCTTATACGTGTTTTTTAGTGTACAAACCTCTGATGTTTTTTTTGTATAACTTCAACATTTTTACTATCATGACATACTATGTTACAATAATAAAGATGAAGTTATATAACATACCGCTTTGGATTTACTAAGTGGAACTTTGTGCAATAAAATTTACCAGGGATAAAATCAAGAATCTTTTGCCATGGTTGATAAAATATTTCATCAAATTTTGTTGTTCATTATGTATAAATACTTGTAACAGAAAAGATGAAATAGAAGGATCATATTGTTAGAAGTCGCATGTGATATAATATTTTTTCTCCAAATCTGTAAAAAGTGCTGCTATTCTTTAACCACAATGATTTTTTTTCTAATCATAGCTTTTTGACTGAAAGAATTCTCCAAATTAATTAGCCAGCATAATAATGAAATGTAATCAAGCTGTTTATAACTAGGTTGTAGCACAAACTTAACTCTGTTAAGATATAGAATGAGAAGGACCTTCCTATATGGTAAAGTTTAAACAGGTGATATTTTTATTGCATGTTTATGTGGAACAAACTTTGTTACTGATTCACTGTGGTCTAACAATGTGTAAAATGTTTTAAGTATAGTTTTAAACTCATTAAACCATCCAAAATTATTCCAAAGTATCTCTATTTTTAGTTAGACATTAGTTTTCCTGTTTAGAGAGTAACAGGTCAACAAAAGGTTACACTAAGAATGTTGTACATTTGCATAATTTAAAGAAATATACCAGCACAAGTGACTGCCATAAAAAATAATATTATAAGTAACACAATTACATGTTCTTATTTTGTGAATTTATTGTAGTAACTGTTTAGTATGTTTTGTTGAAAGTCTGACGTATAATGCATTTAATATGTATTGACTGGTTTAACAATATTACATGTTTTAAACATTTAGTGTAAGCATTTTGTTTAAAAAAATATTGTATATGTTACAAGAATTTTATGCGTAAGACTTAATGTATACATTTATAATATACTCTCACATGATTAATATAAAACATTAAAGATAACTTGTACATATTTGGACTAGTGTATCTGAATACTTATGATTAAAATGTTATTTTATGTGCCTTTAACTTCAGTTTATTTGAATTAATTTACATGTATTGATATTATACTTTGATTTTATGCCATTTATTGTTGTTTTTGTATTTGTTTACTGTGAAGTAATTTGTCATTTATGTTTGAAATCAAACTCTGGCTAGGAAGAAATGTTCCAAGAGCATACTCACCTTACTAGCTTGAAATATTTTGCTGAAATTATTTTATATTGATGTTAAATTTGTTGTTGAATCAGATATATCAATGTGTATGTCCCACTCTAATTTTTTTTCAATATGTAATTTATTTTATCTGTTGTATTTAAAATTTGTTCATCTCCCAAATAGATATACACAAATGTATTTTGCAAAATGTACACAGTTCCTAGATACGTGCACATGATTGTTCTCGCTCCTTACCGAAATTCATTTTACTGATGGTGATTAAGAGGCCTAATTAATCATTCCATTCAGCACTTGTCACTAAGATATACCACTCATCAGTAAACCTGGACAAGAAAACAATTAAAAGGTAACCAAACTAGGCTTATATTAAGTAACTCATTTTGACTGTCACCACATTATTTTTAATTTTGTTTAATGCATATGCTTTCAGCTCGATTACCAAAGCCTTCTACAGGTGTGAGACATTTAATAAACAACAGGATGTACTGGAACAATTTGAACCATAAGTCACCTAGCAACAACTAAAAATAAAGATCATGCCCTAAATTTCTTTATAACAATAAGCCTGAAGCCTAATAGGCTAAAATAAAATTTTAAAGGTTCAAGAAACATTGTAAACAATATTATTATTGTGTTTGTTAACATAATGCTATAAAGATAAAAAATTAACATAAAAATAAACAAAGTAAGATCAACAACAAAAAATGAGGTTACTTTTCTAACAGTGTTAGAGTCAATGCATGGTTTGATTTCTTTAAAAGGTTGCCAGTATGTTGGAAGGGGAAAACATTATTTCTCCCACATTTCTCCCATTTTTTCTCACATGACTGACTTACTGTAGGAGGATCAGAAATACATGCTGCTGTTGCAATGCTGCCTTTTTTTGGTATTACAGCTGTTGGCAATAATTTTTTTTGTTCTTGATGTCAACATTGTGGTTTTCTTTCCTTTTGTGTAATGCAATGGCTGAATAATCTGCAGAAGCATTGTGTTGTCTACTTTTTGTCTTTCATCCTAATGTTAACAGGAAGTTTGGTCTCTCCAATGTATTCTTTCTAACATTCACTTGATACATTCTTAGCAGGAAAGTCGGATGTTGCAACTTAATGTCAGTTAAGATATTGCATAAATAGGTTAGTCAGTTCTTGAATGCTAAAGGTATTCATTATTTTTTTTTCTCCAAGTCCTGGAAGGTAAGGTATCACTACCCTATTTTTATTTTCTTGATTAATGGGGTTTTTCCTCATGAGAGTTTTTTGATGGTCTTTTTCTTTTTAACCAAATGTTTGGAGTTTTTACAATAGTTCTGAAGAAAATTGGTAGATTCTAAGCATAATTCTACAAGTTTGATAATATTTGTAACTGAGGTTAGTGTTCTATAAGAAAGTAAAACATTATTATTTAGTATATCGTCTAATAGTATGTGAGACAGAAACTCTCATGAACAGGGACACCACATCAAAACTAACAAGAACTAACTAAAGGTTTTGGAATTTTTGATAAAATTTTGTATAATATAGTTATATATAGGGGATTCAGTATAGCATACAATAAGTTGTAAAGGTATGTTGGACTTGTGAATTTTTGGACAGTGGTGATAATCCAAATAAACTACTTAATACAAATATAAGAACTTGCACTAAAAGCATAAACAAAAACTAGACTTCTTACATTTGTGAAGTGTTTATGTGTTTTTAATTGTCTTCGACAGTGAACTGATATTTGTATAGGATTTTAAAAACATATAACACTTATGGTACTAACTTTTGTGTGGGGGATACTGACAAGAAGTGGAATTCCCTGAAACCAATATGAATAACTCATTGACAATTAGGAAATCAAATGAAAAATTGGGCTCTATTTTTAGGATCTTAAGCAGCTTTTCTAGTGAATAATTTAGGAATAATAGAATGATAACATCAGTGCCACATATTCAAATCTATTATAACCATGGGTTCAATGTAGTGAGTAAAATCCAACAAAAATCACCATGAATACCATGTTCTTTTTGTCATATATCGTGTTCACCCCTATGGGTTTGTACTTTCTCTTATCTGTCATCTTTATCCATTTCTGATGTTGTATATGGATTTATATGATGGTGCTGATGATTTTAAACCAGAAACTGAATGACTTACTTAGAAATGCAGAAGTTTCAAAGATGGCTTCCAACTTAACATATTCACATGTTAAAACACACCCATAAACCATCTTCCCCTGTTTTAACTGTTTCATCATCAAGAAGTCCAGCTGCTCTCAAATTACCTGCAAAATGAAACCAATAAAGACTGAGATAGAGATTGTGTGTCATTAGCTGTTAGAAATCTCCCTGCAAGTCACTGTTAAAGATGTACAAGTTTACTGTGTGGTATAACAGGTAGATTATGTTCATGTTTGATAAAAAGATACTTTGGATTACACAGGCCAGCTGTTATCTATCAAGTTTAGTTTTGAACCAAAATTAGTGTCCAGTGGTCATTTGTAAAGAGAATGCCATTTTATTTTTAAAATGTGAATTGTCAATATCAAACTGGTTATAAAATAAATATTATACATTAATAAAACACTTGTTGTTTTCTTGCATATATTTGTGTTAAAAGGTTTTTACTTTTCTATGAATAATGACTGTATTCGGTGTGTTTTGATCTTGCACAAAACCACATTGCTATGGTGTATTAAAGGCTTGTTTTAAAAGTATCTTTGTTGTTTATAATAAAATACACTGACACTGGGAATTAAGCAGTTTGAATGTTTGTACCACATCAGTTAATATATAATGTTTAACTGAAATACCGTATGTAACAGTTGTAGAAATTTGGTTTTGACGTTAATTACAATACAGGTATAGGTACTTATTGTTCACATATTGACATATTGTAGAAATCACTATTATCATTAAATTCACGAAACGCATCGGAGGCGTATCTTAGTCGGGCGTTGGAAAATGTAGAGCCGATTTAATTAATGGTTTAACTTTGTTCTGTTTAATGAGCAATTCGTAAAGACCAGGCAGATGTACATGCTCAGTCCGTCTAATTTCTCATAAGTTTTACAATGACAGGTAAAAAAAACAACATATTTTCGGTGGAAGATTGAACAAATTCACTTATGAAGAAGAAAATTAAAATCATGTTTTAAATTATACGAACTTAATGAAAGAGAGAAATACAAACGTTTTCAACACCAAAACATACACTAAGTCTGGTATTGGTAACAACTATATAAATAATAAAGTAGGACTTGGCACACTTAACAAGAAATTGGCACATTATCACATGTTTACAACAGTGACGTAAACGTAGCATAAACTAGAATCAATATACAACACATTTATTAACAAATGCTAAAGATAATGTCATTAGAACCTTAGTCAAGTATAAAAACAAACTCAATAATTGAAATAAAAGAAAGGAGTAAAACAACATAAACTCGAGATTGGCCCAGCATCGCCAAGTGGGTTAAGGCGTTCGACTCGTAATCTGAGGGTTGCTGGTGCGAGTCCCGGTCGCACCAAACATGTTAGCCCTTTCACCCGTGGGGGCGTTGTAATGTGACGGTCAATCTCAATATTCGTTGGTTTGTTTGTTTGTTTGGAAATTTCGCACAAAGCTACTCGAGGGCTATCTGTCTAGCCGTCCCTAATTTAGCAGTGTAAGACTAGAGGGAAGGCAGCTAGTCATCACCACCCACCGCCAACTCTTGGGCTACTCTTTACCAACGAATAGTGGGATTGACCGTCACATTATACACCCCCACGGCTGGGAGGGCGAGCATGTTTAGCGCGACGCGGGCGCGAACCCGCGACCCTCGGATTACGAGTCGCACGCCTTACGCGCTAGGCCATGCCGGGCCATATTCGTTGGTAAAAACAGTTGGCGGTGGGTAGTGATGACTAGCTGCCTTTCCTCTAGTCTTACACTGCTAAATTAGGGATGGCAAAATTCAAAACAAATCAAACAAACCTAAATATTGCGTTAAAGAATTAACAAACCCGTTACGCATATTTTCGAAAACAGCACAGCATATCAGAATTAAAAACTTTAAAATATTCTGTAACGAGAACAACATTAATAGCCGAGAAAAGAAGCGTTATTTATCCATGTAGAAAACCTAGTTTAAATCAAAACGGTGGTGTTATATCTTTTCTAAATTGGAACAAAGTGCTCGCTCAACTTACTAATACAGTAGTACCTCGGTTCTCGAACTTAATCCGTTCCAGAAGGCTGTTTGAAAACCCAATTAATTTTTCCAATAAGAAATACTGAAAATTAAATTAATCCGTTACCTACCTCCAAAAATTACGCATTATGAAGCATTTTAAGTAAAAATATTGTTTATTTATATTTTTATAATAATACATGCATAAAGTCAACTACAAAAACTATAAAACACAATAAAAAAAACAATAAATGAAAATTTAACTGCACTTTACCTGTGCTGAGGAGAACTGATGGCGTAAGTGAAAGGTGGCGAGGAACGTCGAGAGTAGGAGGGTTATTATTGTTTGGAAGGGGAGTCACCTTCCATGAAAACGTCAGGTAACTCTCCTGGGTTTTTTTCTCTTTTCTGTTTCTTTGCACCGCTACAACCTACTTGAGACTCACTGGACCTATTTCTCACTAAAAACTTGTCTAATGAGGTTTGTTTCTGTCTGGTACCCTCCCCATGTCTCACCACATTATGTATGCCACTTCTAAGTTTTTCAAACCACCCCCTACAAGCCATAAAGGCATCACTTGTATCAGCATTCGTTCCAGGGGTGTTTTTTCAGGAGGTCAACATGCAACTGCTTTGCTTTCTCACAAATGATGGTCTCAGAAATGCTATCACTAGCTAACTGTTTTTCGTTTACCCAAATCAACAACAGTTTGTCTACCTCCTTCCATTATTTGTGATCTTTGTTTCGTAAGCACTGTCACTCCTTTTGCAACATCAGTTCCTTTGATGACCTCTTTATTTTTCAGTATGGTGCAGACTGTAGACTTCGCCATACCAAACTGTGTAGCAAGGTCAGACACGTGAACACCACTCTCATACTTTGCTATGAGATCTTTTTTCATCTCTATTGTGGCTTTAACAACTTTTCTTTTTGGTTTGCTGCTTTCATTATCCTTCTTTGACCCCATGGTGGCTTATTTAATCAAAATATTTAGAAAAGCAACAACAAAATAAAAAACGAAAACCTTCACAGCAGATTTTAGCGGGGGTGTGGACTGAGCGACAGGTGCGGGTAAAATATTTTGGGCAAGCTTGGCGTGGGCCGAAAATGGTCGAAGGGTCATTCGGGTTATTTTGGGGGCTCGGGCCACGACAGCTTGGTTCGGGAACCGAGTTTATGTTAGACAACCGAGATATTTTTTCTCAAACAATGTGTTAGAAAACCGAGGTACCACTGTATTTGATACAATAGAGAATAGATGACAATTTACGTTATGACAACTACACCAGTGGTCAAAAGTTAAAAAATTATCTATTTAAGAAGCTGTGCCCCTGGACTTTTATTTAATACTTTTTTTCTTAATGAATGAAGTAGGTACAGTATTACAAATAAGGTTTACATAAATTGGATAGAGTAAGTTTCGCTAAAATAACGTAAAAACAATAAAAGTAAAATAAGTGTACTGATATTTATTAACAAGGATTAGGCAAACAGAAACATTAGGTGTTTGATATGAAGTTGATTTAAAGTCGATAAGAAATGAAGTCTTCTGAAACAAAAGTCATCGAGTGATATAACGTTTGTGAAAGTAATTATCATTTAAAATAAAGGGAATATAAAACACAAGACATAAAGTTGGCTATAACTAAGTTGATAAACGAATGAGTTAAAGGTAAAGCTACCAACTATATCTGGATGTGTGCGTTTTCTTTAAAAAAAACATGAAAAAACCACATGGGGCTATCTGATTGACCGTAACATTATAATGTCTCCACGTCCGAAAGGGCAAACACGTTTGGTGCCACAGGGATTCAAATCCGCGCCTTTCAGATTACGAATTGAGCGTTCTAACCATCCGGCCATGCTGGTTTCAGTTGTTTGTAACCATTGTTATACGTGTTCATTTGGTACATTGTCACGCTGCGTTCGATTTAGAATTAGAATAAATTCACGGATTTACTGTTCAGTTAGTGATATCTGAAGAAGGGGATTGCCCGTAACGTTATATCGACAATAATATATATACTTAAAAATATATCTGCAGTTAATTTCTTGGTGGTTTTATCTTTACCATTTTCTTTTGTCTCTTTTTTAACAACTACTACGCGTAATTTTCTACATGGTTGTAAAGAAGTCTACACGATAACATTGGTTAACACAAATCAAACAAAGAATGAAATGGGCATAGAAAAACATTAGCAAAAATCAAAAGGACTCATATATTAAAAACACTAATATAAGCTAGGTTTACATGAAAGTTTTTACTGAAATTAAGTAGAAACAATGTAGCATTTGCTCAGAGAGTAGACATAGTTACATCTGCTAAAACAAAAAGCATTCTGGGTAACGTTAATTCATAGCCAAATGAATACTAACACGAACTACACAGGCCCGACATGGTCAGATGGGTTAAGGCGTTCGGCTCATAATATGAGGGTCGCGGAATCGAATCCAAAACATACTCGCCCTTTCAGTCGTGGGGACGTTATAATGTGATAGTCAATTCCACTCCCCGTTGGTAAAAGAGTAGCCCAAGAGTTCGTGGTGGGTAGTGACGACTAGCTGCCTTTCCTCTTGTCGTACATTGCTAAAGTAGGGACGGCTAGCGCAGATAACCCTCGAGTAGCTTTGCGCGAAATTCACAAACAAACAAACACGAACTACAATGAAGTGAACACAGAGTAAGATTTATAACAGTAAAGTGGTCATGGAGTAGCGTTCGCTGCTGTTAAGGACACAGTATTTTTTTTCCTCAACGAAGAAGATTTAGAATACTACATTTTAAAATAAAACATACACAGATTACAGTTAGTTAAACTAAACATAGCCAAGAGAAACGTTCAATAAAATAAATAAGAATGCGAAAGAAGTGTTCATTTTCATAAAGTAGAGTTGCACGATGTAAACACGACAATGTTAGTGAAACTAATAGGAGCACAACATAGAATTAATTGAAACGAATAAAACGGTTAATGTTTGCTACAATAGCGTCCAAAGGTCAAAGTTTGCTACAACACTGTGTACACTCAGTAACCTTCGCTGCCAAGATTCATTTGTCCTGAATTTTGCACGTAGTTGCTCTAGTAGCAATAGACTAAACTAGAAGGAAAGCAGCTTGTCAACACAACCAACTGCCAACTATTTCGCTACTCTTTTACTTATAAAGAGTGGGTTTGATCGAAACACTATAATGTACCCACGGTCGAAAGAGCAAGCTTGTTCTTTGACAACGGTAGTTTGAAAGTTGAGTTTCTCAATTACCAGGCCATGACGGCTCGCTTTAAATAAAACAAAAATTTCACACTGTGACTTTCGCTATAAGGTAATTTAAAAATAACATTAACAAAAACGAAGGGTGTGAATGCAGATTAGAATTTATTAAAATGAATGTTAAGACGAAGAATAATTATTAGTATTAACCAAAAACAGAATAAAATTATTTTTATGTATTCATTCTTTAACCAATTAAAAATTTCCTATTCGTGTGTATGGTTAATGTCTTAAAAACTTAGCAATAAAACGTATTTAACCAAATATATACACTGTTTTATAAAGTGTCAAAGACAATCTGAGTTGATACATACATATTCATGTACTGTTGTAACTTGTACTCTCACTGGCGAGTTATTCTAAATTATCTAGTGTAAAAATTGAACTTTAAGTTCAAGAACAATTTAGTTTATTTCTGACTTTTTAGCGTTTCTTCACGATTAAACGTTTGTACACTTTTGAAACTTATTGTTTTGTCTGCATTTTAAATTTCGCACAAAGCTACTCGAGGGCTATCTATGCTAGCCGCCCCTAATTTAGCAGTGTAAGACTAGAGGGAAGGCAGTTAGTCATCACCACCCGCTGCCAACTCTTGGGCTACTCTTTTACAAACAAATAATGAGATTGACCGTCATATTATAACGCCCCAACGGCTGAAAGGGCGAGCATGTTTGGTGCGACCGGGATTCGAATCCGCGACGCTCAGATTACGAGTCGAATCGCTTGACCCACCTTACACTGCTAAATTAGGGACGGCTAGCGCAGAAAGCCCTCGAGTAGTTTTGCGCAAAATTCAAAAATAAACAAACAATTATCGTTACTTACCTTCTTATAACTTCTGAATACGACAGAGCGTCGTATTTATATTTCTATTCTTGTTTTCTGTTAGGTGTGATGTTAAAATCATAGTGGCATAGCCAGGTCTTCCACTCAGGAGGGGCAGAAAATATTAAGGGGTAATAAATCAAATGAAATTGATCTAAAGTTGTAATAAAATGATTATTAAAACAAATTTAATAGTGTTTATAGAAGTGTTATTTATTCTATGTATGTTTGTTTGTAATTAAGCACAAAGCTATCTGTGACCTGTCCATCACAGGTATCGAAACCAGTTTTCTAGCGATGTAAGCATAGCAAACATACTGCTATGCCACTGGAGGGCTTCTCGTTTTATTAAATGATACAAAACTAGTATATTGTAGATATAAATCTGAAAAATAATATGTGATAAGTATGGATAATTGTTTTCTGTGTGAAGTCATCTGTCTTCTAGGTAACTAAAGCATTTTTACTAGCACTTTTATTAACATGCCCGGCATGGCTAGGTGGTTAAGGCACTCGACTCGTAATTCGCGGGTTCGAAACCCCATCATATGAAACATGCTCGCCCTTTCAGTCGTAGGGGCGTTATAATGTGACGGTCAATCCTACTATTCGTGGCTAAAAGAATAGCCCAAGAGTTGGCGGTGGGTGGTAATGACTATCTGCCTTCCCTCTAGTCTTACACTACTAAATTAGGGACGGCTAGAACAGATAGCTTTCGTGTAGCTTTGGGCGAAATTCAAACCAAACCATTGGACTATAAAATCTGTCTCATATCTCCATTTTGAAATATTGAACAGGAAATAAATTTTATGATGGAGAACAAAGTGAAAGAAATAGTACCGCACAACAATTTTTTTGAAAAGTTTTGCTTCCTGAAAAATTTTTGCTGATTGCGACAGGTACCTGGTGGGTATGAACAAATATAGTTTTGGTTTTGCTTCATCACGTAAGAACTCTGAGAAATAGACAGTTAACTGTTTACCGGCAATAACGTATTTAATTGCGTTTATGTTTCTAATACGCTATTAAGTTTAACATAATTAAAAGTGTTTTGCTCCTTATTTTCGTTTGTATTTAATGTCCAGTGCATCACGTTGTAGTGTCCAACAGTAGTCAGCAAGCATTGACTGATTCCAGTTACCCTGATATCGTTTTTCCATTCTAGCAATGTCCTGGTGAAACTGAAGATTTCGATGAAACGGTACGTGATGGGCAACTTTGGATGTGATTTTCGTGATCAGCAGCCAAAAATCTATAAGGAACACCCAACAGTGTTCAAGAAGCAAAAACTTTGTTGTGCAGTATAATCAATGTTTTTGCTCATCAGAAGAACGGTGAAGACTTATTGCTTATTTGAATTTTATTTGGCCTTATGTTATGTGCGTTAGAAAAGTAAAAACACTAGCTGCAATGAAAAATTTATGATTACGCTTTTTGATTCTTAAAAGCAAATGAATATAAGTTGTTACTTTTTCGGAGCAATCAAGGTACTGAAAATATGATTACGTTTTTTTTTTTTTTTAAATTCTTAATAACAAAGATATTATATTACTTTTTCGGAGGGGTCAGGGTAATCTGTTCTGCGGGCCTGTATTGATACATATATTTCTCTTTTTTAAGGCAAAATTATTAAATTGTATTCATATATTCATATGCGTCCTTAATTTGGTGGATTAAAAGCAAGACCCACCTTCAGATATCCTGGTGCTCTCATGTTAAACGTTAATGCATCCATTTTACAAGAGTAAACATTATAGCTAACATGACTCAGTATACACTTTTAAGATAACTTTACTATTTACTCTGTGTCCATTTTGTTATCGGCGATTCACTTTATTTAAATTAAATGTTACTTTTCACTATTTTATTTTAACGAACATTATTTTTCTTTATTCTTTATATTAACAAATATTATCTTTGTATTTAGTAGAGTTTTTCGTATTTTCTTTAGACAATGGTATTTTGCACTTTCCCAAATAGTTTTTCCCAAGTATTAACTTTTAATTAACAAAATTCCGTAAACTGCTGTTTTAGAGTTATCATTTCCTTGAAAAATTGGTTTGGTTTTTGTTATGCACAAACCTGTACAAAGGGTACCTTTATTCGTTACCTTAGCTGTCAAAATGTGATCTTTAGCATTACAAACCCTCAGATTTATCAGTGAGCTACCTGGGAGTTTTAAAACTAAAGGTGATGATTTTTTTTCTAAATTTATTGTGATATTTCTTCTTAAGATGCCTTTTGGTCACACACCATTAGTAAGTGCATGCTTTAAAGCTTGGCAGAAGTTATTATCTGATTTGCCCCATCTTGGGCTCATGGTATTTTATGTTTCCTACTTAGCGTATTTCTTCTGATGAAGCATTAGCATATTTTAACTTGAAATAGTCGCATGCCTTCAGAAACTCCTTGTATTAGCATGATGACTGTGCTTGGCACAATATGTTTTGGCTTTTGATCTCACAATTTAGAACCCCCCTTTCAATCATTTTGTGTACGGGTCCGATGTCATAGTAATTTGTACTAGTTCTCGAATCTCTGTTTGAGTAAGAAAAGTTCATACCCTGGAGGGTCAGATTTTCTATGACCTCTTCCTCCTCCCCGTACTTATGTTCTTGACGGATTGGTATTTATAATTGTAGAACTGAATATTATTTTGATCCTTTTCAGGGCAATGTCCATGTATTGTGGCTCATATATACTGATTATTTTATTCTATCAACAGAATGTCAAGTTTGTTGGTGGAATTTTTTAAATTTAATACATGTATATAAATATGTATATATATTTTTATTATTTATTATTATTATTATTATTATTTTTATTATTTAATATATATATTTTTTATTTATTTTTATATTTAAAGTATAAGTTAACTGGGGAGAGATATTTAGGACTACCTTCATCATGTATGAGGTACCTGTCTAGTTTGCATAGTAATTCGTTTTTTATCCAATTCTTATTAAAGTACATTATTGTACTATGTAGGAATCTATCTGGTATGGTTGGTATGTTCGAGTATTTGTTAATGAACTGAGATGATATAGTTCTTGGAACTCTGTATGCAATTGTGAGGAGTGTGTTTTGGATTGTTTGTAGTTTGGTTTTAATTATTTTATTGCTTACAGTTATCCATGCTGGAGCTGCATAATCGGTTACTGGTCTAATATATGTTTTATAGATTTTTAGTATGTTATCTGTAGATGCTCCACTGTTTTTACCAGTTAGACTCCTAGCATAGTTAGTTCTTCGCCAGACTTTATTTTTAATTTCGTTCACATGATTGATCCAAGTTAGTTTTGAATCATAGGTCAGACCTAAAAATTTTGCCGATGGGGCAATCTGGAGTAGTGTGCCATTCATATATAATTCTGGCTGTTGTTTTTTTGTGTTTTGTCAAGTTCGTAAAGGCTACGAACTAGTTCTCAAGTTTTTTAATTTGATTTGAATTTCGGGCAAAGCTAGGCTACTCGAGGGCTATTTGTGCTAGCCGTTCCTAATTTAGCAGTGTAAGATTAGAGGGAAGGCAGCTAGTCGTCACCACTCACCGCCAACTCTTGGGCTACTATTTTACCAACGAATAGTGGGATTGACCGTAACATTATAACGTCCCCACAGCTGAAAGAGAGAGAATTTTTGGTGTAACGGGAATTCGAACCCACGAACCTCGGATTATGAGTCGAGTGTCTTAACCACCGGGCCCCTAACCATTGTGAGTAAGAAGATATAAAGAATGTATTTAATGAGTCATTTTCATTATTGGATTTATTTTTAGTTATGATACATGTAAGTAGCTTTCTTTGATCAAACTTTAATATAAACTGTCTTTTAGTTCTTATCATCAACAAAAACAGCGAATTTGAGGTAGTATTCATATTTATGTAACTTTATTACAATCTATTAGCTGTTATCTAATTACAAAATAATAATAATAAGAGTAATTTCTTCACGAATGCTGTCCAACTGAAGTGACTAGGTTAACAATTGCGAACTTACCAAACGACACTTCCCACTGTTTTGCATAACCTCACGCTTTACTTTGCACCACCAACACCAAAAATGCTGACATCAATCAGCAAGGAGTAATTTCAAAACATATTCCATAGTAATGTGCCCGGCATGGCCAAGCGCGTTAGGCGTGCGACTCGTAATCCGAGGGTCGCGGGTTCGCATCCCAGTCGTACTAAACATGATCGCCCTTTCAGCCGTGGGTGCGTTATAATGTGATGGTCAATCCCACTATTCGTTGGTAAAAGAGTAGTTGGCGGTGGGTGGTGATGACTAGCTGCCTTCCCTCTAGTCTTACACTGCAGAATTAGGGACGGCTAAGGTTTCTCCTCCTGGTTGGGGGTTGTGCGGTAGGCTAACAATCTACTCACTTAAGAATTTTTTTTGTTTGTTTGGGAATTTCGCACAAAGCTACTCGAGGGCTATCTGTGCTAGCCGTCCCTAATTTAGCAGTGTAAGACTAGAGGGAAGGCAGCTAGTCATCACCACCCACCGCCAACTCTTGGGCTACTCTTTACCAACGAATAGTGGGATTGACCGTCACATTATACACCCCCACGGCTGGGAGGGCGAGCATGTTTAGCACGACGCGGGCGCGAACTCGCGACCCTCGGATTGCGAGTCGCACGCCTTACGCGCGCCATGCCGGGCCCTCACTTAAGAAACCAGCCTGTTAATGAATCCGCAAGCGATTGCGGCCCTATGTTCCTTCATGGAATCGAGAGGCATAATAATAATAAAAAAAATAATTCCATAGTTAGTGAAATGATCAATATCTTTATAAGCCTTGTGCCCGTGGTTTTGACCCAATTAGAAGGTGTCTTTGCGATCTGTGGGAGAATATAATATGTTAGAAACTTCAAAATAAAATATGGATAACAATGCATAATGTTGACAATAAATAATACTTGTCTCCTCTTAATTCTTTTTCTTTAGGGCAACGGTGAAATTACGAACTTGTAACCCTAAATCAAGGGTTCAATTCCCAGCAATGAACACAACAGGTTACCTTGTTAGGATTTGTTATAAAAAAACAAATAAACCAACTCTTTCCTTTTTTTTTTCACACTTATGGGTACACCCATACAAGCAGAATGCCCTCTACACACGATTTCTTAATAGTCACTAGAGTGCGTTATATAGTAATTTCTATGTTACCATCTCGTTAATAACTTTTAGCTTAAAATTAGAATTTTCAATAAAGTTGCAATGTGTGGTAATATAGCCTAAATTAAGTTAGTTGCTATAAGTTTCCTGTACACCAAAACGTAAGTAGGCACATTAAAAGATATAGGGTTTTGTGATATATCAATGATTACATTGGTATTACGTAGCTCAAAACTCCTGGGTAATTTGTTCGTATTCGTAAAACTAATGCAGTATAGTAGTTATATACCATAGGCCTAACAGCAGCACGAATTCCAGTTTGAGAAGTATAACATACACATTTTATCACAAGCGTTCAGGTTTTTCAGAATAGTTTTAAGTGATAAGTTAGGCCTAATAACATGACATACGGACGATAACTTGATAGATCATTTGGTTCTGTAGTTCAAGGCTGCCTGTACACACCTACTTATGGTTTTGAAGAGTAAAAATTAAACCTGTCCTTTATTGTTGAGGAAATCTTCATTTCCATTATTAAACTAAAGTTCTGTAAGCTGTCAGAATATGGTTAAAATGGGCAGGAAATAAATTATGGTAATGAAAAGGAAGCAGTTAAGTAAATATTAGTTTTATGTGGAAGGAGCTTTTGGAGTGTGGAAGAAAGTGTATTGGTAGTTTGGCATTATACATTTCTTTTATTCTTTGTCTTCTATAACTTAGGTATTTTCATGGAGCTGACAAGGCCCACACATGCACATACATTGATATCTTAAAATAACTAATTTTGACATAGAGAATAATAAGTTTTCTGATTTTGAGCATAATTCAATAGTATTAATGTAATTTCAAATATTGACAGTTTGCCAAACTCTGCTACTGCCAGTAACAACGTATTTCATATGTTAGACTGTTAAAAAAAAGTAAAATGTTTTAACTGGAGCCTGGCCTGTCTTTTTTTGCTAAATCTTAAGGTTATGTTCTCACTACTTTGAATCAATTATATTCAATGTATAGCACAAAGAAAGTAGAGGCTTTTATTCTGTCAGTTTCCTTTAATTGTATAATATTCATTGAGATCATCTCTACATGTTTTTATCTGATTTTATGCTGCCCTCACAAGATTCTTTCATTCCAAGAATTGTATGAGTAAACTTAGTGTGAACCTCTTCCAATACACCAGTAACTATTCTTGGATAAGGGAAATCAACATTTTAATCAGTATTCCAGGCTTATATAATGATTGATATAAAGATAATTAACTCCTGAATTTTGATCAATATGTTGATAGATAGACCTTAAAATTATATTAATTTTACTACAAGTCACAGGACACTGCTTTAATGACTTGAGTGACTAATTCATCATTATGTTATGCTTATATGCCGAGTCAAACTGGGCACTTATTGGAATTTATTAATAATGTAGTTGTTGGGCTAACCAATCAGTTATTCTAATGAGATACCTAAATGTGATTATTATATCAAGATATGTCTTAAAAAACTTGTGATGCTAATATAAGTTAGGTTTTGATAAACATGGTGAAAAAGGACAGATATTCCATTGTGTAGCTTTATGTGTAACATCCACACATGATGGGAATATTTTTATTACTTGGGTAGTTGGAATAATGAGAAGTAGTGGTAATCAGAAATTCTAAAATTGATTAATTGGTTATTTTTGCAGGTTGTAACACTAGTTTGGATCAACAAGCTTGAATTAATCAAACTTAATATATATCATAATGGCAGTTAGAAAGAAGTTAATGTCTTTCTCAGTCAATGTTATGATACCTATATGTATGTGTCTGTATAGATATACAGAAACACATTTAATTTATTCTGTGTGTACATGTTGTGTGTGTGTGTGTGTATATATATTTTAGTGAAATTAAATAACATCAAAATGGAGCCAAATAAGTAAACAAAACCATGAGGAAGGACTGCTTTAAACAACAAATCCCAACCTATGGTTAATTATAACCATAAATTTTTAGGCCATAAACAAAACAAAAAAGTTAAACAAAATACACTGCATATTTTTAAAAGATTGTAGGGTACAAGTTACAATGTGGGTTTATAAAATGTATCCTAAATTTTGGAGGTGACTGCGGAAGTAGGATCCACGTTGCAGTGGGGATACACTGTCTATCAATTTTAACCTTCAATTCACTGGCATCATGTAAGGAGATTAGAAATTTAGAAATTAGGAGAGCGAGATGTGGATGCCCAAGCCCACAACGCCCCATGTATTTAAACTTTACTACCTGCAGACAGTTATGGGAAGGTGACTGCTCTCTCAAGTTAAAATAAGAAAAAGATAAACATAAAAGATGAAAAATAAATAAATAAAATAAAAGATAAGGAAAATATATTTTATTTTATTTTTATTTTCAAATAAGGAAATATTTTTTTCATTTTGTATAGGGAATTTAATTCGAATAAAGTAATGACAAAAAAATAATCAGTATTAATATAATACTGTGTTATTAATTTGTATCTTAATCTTATGTGTAAAATCATATAAATTAGTAACAAATACAATTTACATGTTTAAACTTATTCACACTTTAATAGTGCATGGAAATTGATTATATGTACACAGTGCCTAGACCACTTCTATGTCTGCTGTGTCCCATTTGGAATGATAAACCCTGGTACTGGGTGAAAAACTTGTTTGGCACTGATTACAATATGGATGCCATAACATATTCTGCTTTGCTTTTACTTGTTGGTTCTTATTAACATCAAACCTAATCAACCATGTATAAAAGTCAGTATATATGACAAGACATTATGTCATGCTTGATTTCTTAAGAAAGGAGGAGTCACTAAGATAAAAATGCATTTATCGGCTTACCTTCTTTCACATTTCCCACCCTTTCTCCCCAGTGAAAATTGGTGCTTCTATTTTCTATCAAAATTCAAAGTGATAGTTCAGTAGAATTGAACAGATGATATCATACGTGTCAAGAGAGTTTGTTGCACTCACATTGGTGGAGGGTTGTTGCATGGCAGTTTGCATGAGATATGCATTGGAATTAGTCAATTCTAGTTGAGGGGAGATAAAATACTTGGTATCTTTAAAAAAATTGTGTATACAAGGCATCACTAAATGAGAGTAGTTGCTTATGTGATTGGACATTAGTACCAATTGGAAATACATTTTTAGTATAGGAAAATTATAACTTTCATTGCACTCTATAATATCCTGTACTTCAGCTTCTAGTATTCAAAAATGTTTTAGTCCTAGTCTTTCAGTCCTCTTCAGTTCAAACAGTTCTATTAGCATACTTAATTTGATTGTCCCACACAATGTAAGCTTCTTGATTATTTCATCCTCCATTGCAAGCAGCTGTAGATTCAAATCTGTTAAAGATAGGTAAAACTCAAACATTTTGCAATGGTTTAATCTCAGCTAAGTTACCCTAATATTTGGTGAAAGATTGAACATACACAAAACAATCCTTATAATTAGTCTTAACATTTGACTTTTTTTTTTCTTGACCCTCAGTAAACAAACCAGGTTCGTTATTCCCTGTTAACCTTTATACTTCTAGGGACATGAGTTATTTTGAAATATAAACAATTTACTTGTGTAAATTTACCTCAAACAAACTCAAATTACTTTTTGGCTCATATTTCAAACATTTCTCATCACCTCATAAATATATTCCTGAAAATCAATAACTTGTATTTAATCTTTTCCTGAACTTTATGTTTAATCAAAGTGGGTCATTTTTATAAATACAATGCCTTGGGTCAATGGTTGGATTTTAATTTTTTCTTATTTACATCGATGATATTGATATGGGACATTATAAGTAAAGTAGTACATGATTTTGGGTGACATTAAACTCTAGGGTATTTCTGACTGTTTTGAAGATAATGAGATACTACAGGATGAATTGATTTGTGGGACACATTTAACTTTTAATTACAACAAGAGCTAAGATATGTATTTAGGTGATTTGGATCTTGCTGGAGAAAAGGATCTTGGCATAGTGGTGGACAAGTCACTCAAACCATTGAGATAGTTTGCTGTTGCTAATAACAAAACTAGTAAAACTTGTGGTATATTTACTGACCTATCAGTTATGAGTCAAAAGAGGTAGTTATCTGTCTATACAAATCACCAGTTAAGCCTCAGTTAGAATATTGATTTTCCTACTTTAAAAAGGATGTCAAGTTGTTGAAAAGATTTCAGAGGAAGGCTATTGGGATAATTTTATAATTGGAATGGGTTACTTTTTTTGAAAAGGTTAAAATCTCTTAACTTATTTTCTCTTGAGGAAAGAAAGAAGGGTAAGGAGTGATCAGAAAGGAGCAATAAAACAAATACCATGGACTTCTCTGGGCTGCAGATATATTTTGAATACAAATGATTATGAGCACACAAGTTTAAGATTTGGAAAAGACAGCTGAGATTTCTTGGTTTCTAACAGGTTGATTAGCTGATGAAAGAGATTGTAATTGGCCATATGGAGACCAGCACTTAACAAGAGTGTAAAAAGGGAGTCAGTAATTCCCTAAAAATAAAGCACAGGTTTAAGTTTACATTTTACTCAAGGGTTGGTGTGCAGTGAAAGCCTTGACAGCCAAATATGATTCCATGCTGTTTGTATGTTATGTTGGTGCATATGAATGGGGTAGAAATTAACATCATTGCATAATGGCAGACTTTTGCTTTTAGATTTGAAACAGGAAGAATATTAGAAATATGGCAGCAAAGTGTAAAGTGACATAACTTATTAAGATTGTGACGTGATTCATTTTTACTTAAGTACATTTTTTTTATTGCAGTCAATGCATAGATATAAATTAAAATCAACTACTGAGACAGAAGTTAATAAATTTTATTAACATCTTGTTATAAATAATTTGTTTTTAATCATTGTTTTTATTTTCCACCTTTTATGTTTATTATTTTGCTTTTACACAAACTATTCATATGGTTATGTTGATTCAGTTTTTGTTTTTGAAAAGAACAGTACTGTTTATTACTTTAAATTTACAATAGTTTGATGTATTTCAGATGCTTCTTTATAGAGAGCAAACAGAAAATATGTGTTCAGTTTTAGAATGAAGAATAATGTTTGAGAACAAAGTTGTTAGGACTAGAATTGAGCTACAAGTAATTCTCTATTTAATTAATAATCAGGCTTTTTAATTTCTTTACTTGCAACTAACTTATTACTCTCACATGAGACTGAGATAGTTGGAAAAATCAAAAGTATTAAAAATAAGTAATATTAATTTCAATTAGTTGATTATTATTGTAATTTGTGACTAACCAGTTAAGCTGTATAGCCTTGAAATAATTTAATGAGAAACCTTGAAGGCAGTATTTTGATTATTTGGATACTTACATAAATCAAAACAGTAATTGGAAACAGAGAGTTTGATTAGTTGATAATTTTGCATGACTTTAATCAATTTAGTTATAATTGTGATTATTTTCAAGCTTATTTGGGGGGAATTCCATAACTAGCTGGTGGTCTGTTTGGTAATTTTATGAGAAAAATCATAAACTGTAAGATGGTAGCAAGTTCGGCCCGTTATGGATCCTAAATCTGTTAGTTTCATCTGATCCCAGTGTTATAAATACTGAAAGGCTGTTATTTGTTACCTTATATCTACTAAAACACAGTAAATAAAACCAGTTGTTCCCACATTAACAGAGGCTTATTTAAAAGTCTCATCTTTACAAACTTTGAAAACTAATATTCTTAATTTGTAAGTGTCATCAGCAATGATAGTTAATAAACCATTGGTTGATAAAATACATTACTGCACCCAAAAAAATCAGAAAAGTCCTAGAAGTGAGCTGTGGTTCATATATATATTGCATGGCCAAAAGTATGTGGACACCCAACTGTCATACCCTATGTGCTTGTTGAACATCTCATTCCGAAACCATGGGCATTAATATGGAGTTGGTCCACCTTTTGCTGTTATAACAGCCTCTACTCTTCTGGGAAGGCTTTTCACTTGAGTTTGGAACATGCCCTCTACATTCCTACACTCAATTATACAACCGTCGTCAAACATGTGATCAGCTATTGGTCAATTACCTCTTTCTTTCTTTGTGAACTGGATGATGACCGAAGAAGGTGGAAACATTGTTCGCTCCTCTACATAGAGCTTTCTCTATCCATACCAGCCGTTTTTATGTATATATTTTTCTTTACAAGTGGTTTTTTTCTTCATCTTGGAAAAAAAAATTTAAGTTTTGAGTGTGGTTTATATTCTCTTGTTATTTTTCACATACTTGCTTATTTAAAAACTTGAATGAGTTCTACATTTCTTAGGCATTGTTTTTTTTTTTTAGACATTGTATAATGATGTCATAATATTTAAATTGTGACTGTAATAATCACTTTTTCTTGACATACTGTTGTACATTCAAATATATGTTAATTTATCATGTTCATTTTAGCTACACCAAGCATATTTTTATACCATTATTTTTCTTCTAGGATAACAGAATTCTTCAAGTAAACTTAGTTCTACATATAGTAAACCAAAGATTTAAAAATGTCACCAAAGTAGTTGTAATGAAGTGAACTCAGTGTTCTACAAGATGTCATCATTTAAGCATACTGCACAAGAACTTATTCAGTATGTGTTTGCCCCAAAGATTGCAGTGGTCAGTAGTTCAGGAGCTGAAGCCATCTGTCAGAAGAACAACTTGACATTTGTACAGTTAGTACGTCCATTTTGTACCTTGAAAAATGAAGGTCAGTGTTGAAGTTTCCATAAACTATGTAAACAAAAACTGGTTTGTATATAATGTATAACTGAAGATGGAAAACTTCAGTGTGGTTTAACGTGGTGTGTAGAATTGTGTGTAGTTCTTGTAAGAGGTTGTGATATTACACTGAAGTAGTTTGTTAGGGTGTTGCTCTGTATTTTAATTCATGCTTCAGTTGACTGTTTTCTGTCAATGTCAGCACAACTTTTGGTACTTACAGACTAACACAGCCATATCTGAGATATGCTACTTGACTTGTAATTATCTTGCTATGAATGGTTATGTGATTCTAACAATTTATTTCAGGAGGTACTGCTAGTTTTTATTATTAATAGTAGTCATGTATTAGGATTGACAGTTGTAGTTAATGAGTGAAAAAAGTTCAATACTGAGTAAAAAAGATAGACACTGATTGTTCATGCAAAACATGCTAATTAGTTTTTCTTTTTCTGAAATTTAATTTGAAATTGTAATTCAAAAAATATCATCTGCCAGTTGAAGTTAATTAAGACTTGCTCCTCTTTAGTCCGTTACAATCTGAAACGTATGGCTAATACTTGATTACAAATTGTTTTTTTTTTCATATTTATGCTTGAATTTTTCTGTAACATTCAGAACATTTCAGATATGGTTGTCTGAATTGTACTGTCATGTTTATAATTTAATGAAATGTACTTAAGAGTTTCAGTTAGGTACTAGTAGTACAATGATTAAAATGTCATTCTGTGGTTCTTCTTTTGACCAGGTTGTTGGTATTAGTTTTAAGGCCTGATGATACCCTTAGCATGATTTACAGAAAATTAAGAAGACATTACTTGAGTTCATTCATTGATGAATTGCATGGAGATGTACATGTAGTCATACCACAAGATGAGTTTGAAATTTTCATTATATAACAAACAAGCTACTTCTCTTGAAGAACTGAAACAAAGAGAAACTTTAAGATGTATTGGTACAGTTGATGTAACATCTTAAGAATTGCTCTCTAACTTAACAATAATACAAATTTGGTAATGTCTAGTTGAAATATATAAATTTACAATGGTCAGATATTGTGTAGTGAAAAAATAAATGGATGAATTTTAATAAGCCCATCAACTCTTTAAGAAATCAACATATTAACCATCCCTTTGTCAAGTCAAGATGCATGCATACCAGAGTGTACTCACAGGGATAATGTGTATAACAACAAGTGTTACACACAGTGCCTAGCAATGTACAAGCACATGGCTAACATGCTTATTCAGGAACATGCAATCTAGATAAAACATACTGCATCATATTGCTTGAATCATTAGAAAAACATTAAAAATGTAACTCATTTTCAGTAAAAGAAAAAAATGTTGATTCTAAGTTATTTATGAATTTTTAACCTATAAAATGCTGCTGCTGTACAATTTCATTACTGACTAGTCTACTCATTAACCTGTTTTTCTATTTAAAATATGCATTTATTTTCTAAAATAGAAGTAAGGCCTTGTTCTAATAATTGAAAATAAAATAGATTTAACTCTTTTGAAACATATTTTGAATGCACTTGTCTCTCTTTGAAATGTGTTCAGCTCATTCATAATATTTCATTGTACTGCCTGTATTTGGTTTACTCAATATTTATATTTTTTACATATTGTCTTGTTACTGCGAGAAGTCAGTTGTAACTTATCTTCTGCAAGAAGTAAATCCATTCCCAGTATTCATACTCCACTGGTATCACTTTATAATTCTTTGTGCTGCAACTTAATTATACGAGTACTTTGTCTGTTCACTAGTTTTTTTTTAAATTCGGTGAGTGTTCTACACAAAAATCAACTGTTTTGTAACATTTGTGTCATCAACAAATAAGAATATCCTGTTACTGAAATAACTTTCTAAGTCAGTGTTGTAATAACAGAGTCAGGCTTCTGAAGGACTCATTTATTTTGTCTAATGAAAAAAATAGTTATTAGCTTTCTTTTCCACTTTGAAACATAATTCTAACCAGCTATTGATGCTTACATCAAGTCCATAAGAACATAAACTTTCAAGAGTTTTCATAGCTTTTCCAAAATTATTTAAAGAAAGGTGTTCTCCACCTTGTAACAAATTTAAGTGTAAAAATAAACTTGAGATGAACTTTCTGTATGTTGCATTGCTTTTATAAGTAAATTATCCTTTTTATATGCCATACCTCTTTGAATTTGCATTAGAAAAAATATTTCATTGTGATTTTTTTCAAAGAAAGAGTTCAGGATCTTTGTAGATCTTAATTACTGATTTTTACATCTTTCTACATAACTTTTATGTTCCTTTGACATCAGGTTATGTTGATATATACTCATTTTTCATTTTTAATCAACTGACCTTTGACCTGATTTTTCCATGAAGGTATTACACTTGAACTTATTTCCAATTCAGGGAAAAGCTTGTCAGCAGGAGTTGGTTAGGACTTTGGGATTTTGTTTTGTTTCTGGCTGTTCTCTTCCAGATCTTGTGTGTAATGTTTCTCAATACTAATTACATCTGCTCATAAGTTTTGAGATGTTTAATTTTGATAAATGAATGGTGGATATTTACAACTTGTTTATTTACTCCTCATTCAGGATTATTCTAGCACTCAACTTTTATGGGTCTTCTCAGTGTTTTGTTCTTCTATGGTTCGGTGGACTCGAGTTTTTGGGGCTTATCAGATTTTTCAGTTCAATTTTATACAAATCAACTTCTTCCAATTGTAACTCTTGCAGCTTTTGTTTGATATTGGAAGTTTTGAACCTTTTCCATAATAAGGAAATGTGAGCTTTATATTTCATGTTCCCTGGGGTTTTTTCTCTCATATTTTTGTGGTGCCAAAGAAAACAGGAGATTGGAGACTGGAATTTGAATTTTCACATCTTATTTGTTACCTATATATTTCTACTTTTCAGGTGGAATCCACGAGAATCTCATGATTGTTTGGTAGTTTGTTCCTTAAGGTTATTGAATGGTGACAGAGAAGTCAAGAGGTGCTGATTTCTCATCATCAGTTTAGTTTGCTTGTTTTTCACATTTTGGAGTTTTTCAATTTCACAGTTGTAGTCGTACAATTAACTGGTCCTCTGTACACAAGGTTCGATTGTTATCCTTAGATTGGTGATTCTCATTCGGTCTTACCCCACTTTGAATTATTCTTTTAGATTGCTTCTTCTTTGAGGTGGATTCAGAGGAACCTAGAATGTTTTTAAGATTTCTTCCTCAATAATGGCTTTACAGTTGGTTGTTATGAAATCCTTTCTTGATGGAGCAGTTTTCACTTCTGAGGTAGCTCCAAAGTTGTCATGTTCTTGTAGACAGTCCTACCAGGAAATATAAAAATCTTGTTGGTTTGTCTTTAAAAGTTGATGCCTGTGAAATTCAATTACTTGTCATCCAGAAACTTGTCAACAGCATGCCTCATTTTTTATCAAATAGTCCTTTCATGAATTAGGCTTATCTGCTTGTATCTGACTTTCAACTATTTTAAGTTGTTGTATAAGTCTTCCTCCATCAGCCTCACTTTTTCAGATTCTTTTTTTAAAGCTTTTTGATTGCTTCTCAAGAGTATCTAGACATTTATTTCAATGGGATTTAAGTTTGATCTTAAGTTGCCAAGCTATATCTTTAAACCTTATGGATACAAGAAAGTCAAAATACATGTCATGATTTTTCCAAGGTTACATTCAAAATTTAATTGAACTATTTTTTCTTCTCAATCTGTACTTGTCTGAATGATTTGACATTTTTTTTGCTCTGAATTTTTTATTTAACTTTCACTTTGGATTTAAAAGAACTTTTATACTGATGAAGATACATACATGAATGATTAGATAACAGTCATTCAAGCTAGTTGCCTTTATCTCCAGTTGTATAATGGATATGTCATCCTGAATCCATGCTTTTCTTTATAGACTTGTAACTGTTCAGAATTGGGATTCTTATTTGTATAAAGTATGTCTCAAGTTGTGTACAGAAAGTAACTAAAAATATAGTCAAGTATCATGTTAATAAAAAAAACAACCTTTGTTGACTCCTGCTAAAAGGTAACAACTAAATCATGCTTGTTACTAGGTCGGAATGAGAAAAACATATTGTACTGTGCTGAACAAATTCTTAAAACAAATACACAGAACAGGACAGAATGGCTAAGTATAACATTAAAACAAATGATGTACTTGATCAGATAAATCGTCTTTATTCATGTTAAGGGTAAAACCTGCCTCTCTCTACAAAAAAATGTAGACATAATCTTTTAAGATAAAGAGAAGAAGGTTTTGAAACTTTTCCTACTTAATGAAGCCCATGATATAAGTATAACAGTGTTATAAAGGGTCTAAGTGTGTTGGTTGATCAGTCATAAGTCATCCAAGTAGTGTACTGTTGCTCTTAATATGTTGAGCAGATATGATCTTGGCTTGTATTTAAATAAATATAGAATATGTACAAGTTAAGTTTTTTTAATCATAATATGAAATCACTTTGCACTCAGACTAGTGATAGAACAGATTATTTTCCCAAACAACTATTTAGTAATAATATTTCATGGATTTGTTGGTATGGTGAATCATGGAAGGTTAAGGGGAAAATTGATGAATAATTTAATTGTTAGAGATGGATTTGAGTTTTCTTCCCTTTTTTTTTATGGGGGCAACCTCAATAGAAAAACAGACCCTTTGTCTCTTAAATTTTAAGTACATGTACATCCGTGTTGTCCAGATATTTATCATTGCTATTACCACTAATTTCTTCCTGTTTTCTTGCCGTGTTGCATACACTAGCCATGTTAAAATTCATGTTAGAAGCAGTTTGGATGATCTGGACTTCATATCCTCATCTTCAGTCAAATCAAGATATTCACTGTCTTTGTATTCTTAATAGCTGCCAGATAACACTTGAGGAAAAGTCCTCTTTGGGCACCACAAGCACAGATTTAATGTGTAACTAAATGGCATTTGTCAATATTTTATACTAACTATCACCAGTATCATAATATGGCTTTTGACTCCACATTGGGTTTTCACAAAGAAAACAGGTTGATGTGATCGTTCACAACCAAACTGTTTCTTATGCTCTTATGTTTTCTGCACAGGACCCTTGCACCATTCCCACAGTAAGTTGTTCATCCATTTTAAGATGTTGACTTAAGAACAACATCTCTTGTCTCCATTTTGACTTGAGGTAATAATTTTATGACTGAGACTCATTCCTTTTATGTTCAACATCTTGTTGGGGCTTGGCACTGACAGATTAAACACTCATATAAAATATCCTGTGGGCTATATCGAAGAAGATTTTTAATACATTCATCTTGTATTGCTTGCATCCTTGTCAGGTGGTTTTGGTTTCTCACAGATGTTACTTGCTCAGTTTCACCTTGATTCTTGGTAGAAGTGATGGATTAATGTTTTGTATTTTAGGTTCCAGAATTTCTTTGCATATTTTGAATTTGTTCTGATATTTTGTTTAAGAAAATTTCAGCACCTATTTAGATTGATTGGCTGGACATTTTAATGCTTAACTATCTGGACACTTATGTTTGGTATTTCTGGAACTGTTTGTTATACTGTATATTGAAGCATTTTGATGAGATAAAAGTTAATCTTAATTTTGGAATGGCTAGTTTGCTGAACACCTTCCAGCTCTGAATACCAAGATATACTTTGTCTTTACATCAGGAGTCCTTAGTTTTTAAGTGTGCCTTCACATCTAATATATTGATTGCTGAATGTATTCTCTCAATGCCAACAGTACAAGAGTGGTTAGGTCAGAGAAATATACATTATAGAGCTGTCACCAGACATATATACCTGTTGTTTTAGTGATTGTTGGTAACGTAATATAGCTATCTGTGATTATTTGTTCATGTATTTATTTTTTGGTCAGTTCCACTGACAGCTTTTTTTCTCTTGTCATTTAGCATGTTGGTCAGTTCCCATAGGCAGGGTTTACTGTGTTGTTTTTGTCTTGTAGCTGATGAACCATTGATTAGCTGTTTTACATTCTTCTGACAGTGAAAGGGTTATCTTTATAACAGCATTGGAAATTTAGTTTATGAAGTTATAAAGAAACTACATTCTCAAAATTAATATTTTGTATTTAAACTAAAATTCTGAGAACCACTAAACTTTCTCTTATTGTTTACATCAGCAATGTTTGGTACACAAAACATAAGACAGTTGAAGATGATGTCCACATGCAGAAACAGAGCCTGACCTTTGTACTGAGGAGGGAATGATAACACATAACTATATGTCAGTGAGACCTGTAAATAAGTTAAAAATGGCATATAAAGGATGTAAATGCAGTAGTTGAGAGAATAAAAGAAATAAATCTTAACAAAACAATAGAGTATAATTAATAAAAGTATAGAAAATTACAATTTAAAAGCTATGATTTGACTATAAAATATGATTTGTTTTGTTTAGCTCTTGTAAAAAGTGTTAAATAAGTATATTATTTAGATTTATGCATGGTATGAGTGAGTAAACTTGTTTGGGGTTCCATAGGATCAGATAATATTATATTTATACCAACAGGGAAATCTTTTTAGAAGTGTTTCTGTTTATTATAATTTGTGCATACATTTTTCTGAATAGCACAATCTTATACTGAGTTTAATTGTACATTTGATTTACTAAAAAGATGAAACCAAACACACACAATTTGACTTGTTAGACAATGTAAGGAAATTGATAGGCCTTGCATTCACATGTAGTTACAGTAAAACTTATTTTTGATGTTTATTTTTCAGTGTATCAGTTTTTTTTAACTTGTAGATTGCATTTCATTGTATTTTTTTCTTTTATTTCAGTAGAAGAAAATACTTGGGTTAGAAGAATATTCATTCAATTGAAATTAGTAATAAGATGATAAAATATATTGTTGTAACACTTTTGTAACTAACTTTCAAACTGTGATTTAAAAAATGTGTTCGGTTTGTGTTACAGCAACAATACGAGATCCATCAAACTTCAGCTTTACTCTCAAACACTTTCATGTGTGCATGAGAGACATCTGGTGGCAGCCACCTCAACCAGCCCTAGCCAAGAAACTTCTTAATGATGCTGTAACAAGTAGCCCTATTCCTGATGATGCCAGCAAAACAACTATGATTGTTGGCTCTTATGAATTAAATATTCATAGTAAGTAATGAAAATTGTTGCATATGGTTTGTATTTTTCATTATATGCAAGGTAAAAAATGTAATGTTTATTTATATATATGGTCATTTTTTGTTGCTTGCTCCTGAAATACAAGGAGGACTAGTGTCTGAAATAAAATAGTAACTGGAGTTTTTGAAGACATAAGTAAACAGTTAATTTCAAGAGTTCAAGATACAACCCCATCATTTTCACACACCGAATCTAATGCTGTTATAATAGTATAGATTATTGATTACAACAGGAGATTGATCCACCATGATTTATAAGTGTAATGAAATTCATTTTATTTATAGAACATACTGCATGACTTAATTGTGGGCAAAGCACAGATATCCAATGTGTAGCTTTTTGTTTAATAAGAAACAGTCTCTATCTTAAATTAAGCAACATACTTAAATATAATAATGAAGATGTTGTCTATCAGTGTAATAGGTATAGGAGCAATTTGTTGCAACAATAAAAGTAGCATAAGCTATTTTGCTTTTATTAAACTTTTGCTCTGTATTTAAATAAAACTATTTTTGTTATGTTTAGATTATCAACAATTTCCCTCTTGTCCAATTAAGCCTTCCATGTTTTTGTAGTACTTTACACTTTGTAATGAATGTCTGTAGATTTGTTTGGAAATTAAATAGTACATTATATTTTGTGGTAATAAATTTGTGTGAAGCTCACTGGTGCTAACTGATCATTGAAACTGAAACATTTCTGCTCTGTGCTAAAAACCAATAATTTTTAGTTTAAGTTGTTATTCACCAAGTTGTAGAGAACTATAATTAATAGAAATAATGTATTGTAATTGATGTTAATTATTTCTGTTTGTCACAGAAGTACCTTTGTAACTATTACTCCTTTAGGCACTAGAATCCATTTTTCGTCATTACTTTGATTAGTACAGGATGAAAATTATTTGCATTTTATGTATCTGACAAATGCAAAAAAAGCCTGAATTAAAAAAGTTACTTCTAAGCTAAAATAAAATCATCAATGAACTTTTTATGTGATGTGTAAAAAATTGTGTATGTCAAAAATAGATTTTAAAAATACATATAGCTGTTGCTCTCTGCTTGTCTCTTTTTCCCGTGATTAGAAATTACAAAGGTTTTTGCAAGTAAATTTAATAAGTTTTATGGAAATAAATCTGAGGTAGGTGTCATTTTTTAATTATACAGGGTGTTTGGAAAGTCACTGTGCAGTTTTGTAATCATATTTTATTCAGTCTATTTCAAGGCAGCAACTGATGGAGTGTTTAGAAAAAAATAAGAAGGATCCAAGCCTGTATTGATGCCAATGGCAGTCACTTTCAACATTGTTTATAATTGTTATTCATATTTACCTCCTGTATTCTATATTGAAACATGTCTGTTAATAAATATATAAGTGCACAGTGACTTTCCAAACACCCTGTATATTGCAAAGCTAAGATAGATCTGCACATGCCACACCAGGAGTGTTAATTAAAAGTTATGCTGAAATACGTTTGAGTTTGGTGTCATTCTAATGAAGTACTGCAAAACTAAACTCATGCTCTATTGGAAGAGTAAATAAAAGTTTTGGGTCAGCAGGAAAGCTTGAAAGATTTGGGTACAATTTTGTTTATATTGTGAATTCTGTCTTTTTCTTGTTTGTTTTGGATTGACAGAAAACATGAGAAACATGTTTATAAAATCCTGTTTTATATTTACTGTTTTTTTTTTAAGTTAAAGAGTAACAGATGTAAGATATCTAAATAACAATTGAACTCAAGTTTCAGTGTTGTTAGAAATGAACTAGTCAAGAACTGAGTTTTTAAATCTTATTACTAAAGTTTGATAGATATCTGGTGCTTAATATACAGAAACAATTGTATAAAGATTATAAAACAGAAGATTGAATGTTCAAATATAATGCAAGACAAGAAAAAATATATATATTTTTTTTTACATTTAAGGATATCTTGCTTTATCATGTATATTTTTCAGCATCTACACCATGGTTTGAAGCATATCGAGATGTGTTTTTTCAAGCTAATTATCCATCAGAACACGAGTTTTCTCAACATTATGTTGCTTGTATCTTTTGATGTTATGCAAAAGTTTTTTTTTGTTTTTCTTTTGATATTTTTAACTTGTATAAGATTCTGTTCAATTTGCCAGTTTTACTTTAGTGTTTAATTGGTTATTGAGTTATGTTTGTGTACACAAGTTTGTCCAAAATTTTCCTTCTGTCATAGGCAAAGTTTGCACAAGCCATGAAGACCCTGGAATGTCATGAAATTTTGTAAAGAAATATTTTTAATAACAGAAATTCTTTTTTTATCAGCAGATTTTGGAAAGCCCAACCTCATTGCTTGCATATTTCCAATTTTTATTCATGACTAAGTGTACCATACCCTGTAACAACTAAAACAAGTGATAGCATCCTTGACAACAATTATGTTTGATTGCAAACAATTCTTGTCGTACATATTGTTTAAACATGGGTATGTGTTATTGGTCAAACTTATCAAGTGAATGCTTTGGTGAATTATATAGGTTTTATTGATTTACAGTTTCCAGTTTATTTTGAAAGTCTCTCTTAAGTGAAGTTGTAGTATTAAACTGAGAGAGTCTTTTAAAAATAATGGAATTGAATGGAAAAACCATGAAATATACAACATTGTTAAGCCATGTAACGATATGAGAGTGGTCTTTGTAACAATATGTAATTCCACTTTGTTTTGCTGGTTGGCATTCAGATATGTCAGTGATGTATGTTTAACAACAAGTAATATTACAATTTTAATAATCATGATCAATAAATATTAACTGTATTTTAAGTACCTACCAGAGATGTTTTAGCTGCTGCTAAAACACAGTATTTAGCAGAAAAAGACAGCTCGTTATTAAACTGAAGCTGGGAGGAATTGAAGTACATGATACTGTAAGTGTTGTGAATACTTTGATCAATACCTTCCTTTTTTTGGCTGTTTTATACATTTTATTTAGTTTTTATTCTTCAATAACCCAAATGTTACTGTTACTGCTAGACTTTTTTGTTCAGCTTTTACTCAGTTTTTGTAAAATATAATCAAACATTTGTCAGTTAATTTTGGTGCAGCTTACGTTTTATTAAAATCGGTAAATTAGGCCCTTGAAAATGACACCTCGACCCTGGAAAGCTCTGTGATTTGTTTTACATTAACCTGTGTGTACTATGGTCAGTAGATAAAAACATTTTAATGGAACTGGGAAGATTAGTGCAGCTGCAGGTGCCCATACATTTGTGTTTTACTTTGCTAATAGATGAAAGTTATGTAGGAACTATGGTGTTTAAGGTGACCTTAACAGCTGTGTCAGGTATATACGTAGTATCTTCTCAACATACTAGTCCTCTAGAAGAATTTCAACGATTACACCACGAGCAGCAGCAACACTTTCAGAGATCAGCACAGCAGGCCAAGTGGTTTCTTCCACAGATAGTAAAGTATTATGTACTGCTTCATGACCTTGTTGAAGGAGATCTTTCAGTGTGAGTAACAATTTGATCTTTTGTTTTAATTTTAACTGTTTTAAAGTGTATGAAATGGAAGATGTTGCTTCAGTTAAACATGTGGATGTAATAGGTGTGAGAATTTTAATGGACTGCAACTGCCTTTTGAAAGAAAAGGAGATGATGTTTCATTATCTATACTGTGACCTTCAGAGCCTAAAGAAGGTCATAGTATAAAAGGTGAAATGTCATCTTCATTTCTTTCAACAGGCAGTTGCAGTCCATTAAAGTTCTTGCACCTCCTGTGATGGAAAGGTTTATTACGTTGTTCACTGAAGTAAAGATTAAATATCCTCTCTCTCTTTTTCACTGTTTTAAAGTAACTGAAGATTTATATTTCCACTGAGAAGAATGGATTGTTCTCTGTATGGTAATGCTTCACATTCTGTATTTATCAGGGCAGAGTCAGCATTCCACAGTATCAAGATGACCTATGGTGCTCAGTTTTGTTATCTACTTCAGATCAACTCGCATCAAGATATACCAATTTCAGGAATAAACGATACTCAAAAGACAAGCACTCTTCCTGATTCATGGAAGCAGTTTCTTCACCAAACTGTTGAAAAACCAGTAAGTTGTTTAATCATGATATCAGTTGCTGGTAGGTATTTATACATTTATAGAAATAACCATATGATATTAAATCACAATAGGGCTTATAGATATTTGAATGACCTATTTATTCACTGTTACTGTGTGGGTTTCCAGTAAACGAAGTGTTTAGCAACATATTACCTGTGCACTTCACAAAGTTTTATACCCAATATCAGAACTCATTAGTTCAGCTGGCTTAAGCACTTATATCATTTGGAAAACTGTGAATCTCTTACTTATAAGTGACGATTGTACACCTTAAGACTTGAATTTTTATAAAAACTTTTTATCAAGTCATGTTAGATATCTAGTTTAACAGTTTGATTGAATAAGTTTTTTACATCATCTTAACTATTTCATTACTCATTAACAATAAGCATGTGATGCGGTTCTCACTTTAAGAATTCAACCATTAATTTGTTTAATGATGTATATTCACTTTAGATGTAGACTTGCAGTGAATTACAGGGAATAAATATTTTTTGTGTTATTTTAATATTTCAGTCAGAAATGTAATCTTTGTCAAGTACACAATAGGAAATCAACTTTAAATAGGATAACAATTTAAAGAGAATCAAGGTACACTTGCTCATGTATAGAAATAAAAATGAAACATTTTTTTAATGAGAGGAAGGTGAGGGTAAAGATGTAGATACAAATAAAGAGGTTATCCACATGTTTAGTAATTATAGATTTATGTAATTTAATTAGGCCACAACATTTATTTTTTTACTTTAGGTTCACATTTTAAGGTGGGAACATTATTTTTTGAGAACGCATGATTATTGTTTTGCATGTGGTTTCTACTTAAGAGAGATTTTTTGTTTTTTTATTCAAACATTTTAACAAGTTATGTTTAGTATTTAGTGAAGTGCATTAAAAAAAACATATAAAATGAAAGAAATTATGTTTTAAACGAAAATTTTGGAACAGAGAAATACATATTAGTATTCATGTTCAATATATATAAAGTTTCATGATACATTATTTGTAAATATATTGTTTTTATTCTAATTACCAGCCTACTCAAGGAAAAGATGTTGAGATTCCATCAGCTTTGACAGATGGAACTTTTAATAATTTTGTGGAAGTTGGGCAAGAAGCACAGCTTCATGTAGGTGAGTAATTAATTGACACAACTTTATGTGAGTAAGCTAGCTGATCTGACTTTATGTAGGCAGGTAAGCTAACTGATCCGACTTTATGTAGGCGGGTAAGCTAACTGATTTGACTAACTGATTTGACTTTATGTAGGCGGGTAAGCCAATTGGCACAAAATTGTGAGAAGTATTGATAGTGACAACATTTTTCATCAGCTGTTTGGTACATCATTCTAAGAAATGAGACAATCTACATGTTTTAATGCAAGATAACTAGTGATGTAGCTGAGTTATAAACTTCAGTTCTGAACGAGAGAAACCAGTTGTGTGAAAGAAGGTGAGACATATTGTTTAAATGTACCACACAGATGATTAATTATGACGTGTCTGTGTTTGTTAATATCATTCACTCACACGACTTGCATGGTTAACAATTTGTGTATGAAACTGGACACTGTTTTATGGTGTCCAAGGGTTATTTTATTTTAGGATTTTTGCATAAGAAGGATAAGAGCTCCTAAAATAAGGCACATTTTTCTTTTTTTATGGACTTCAGTTGCATCTTCCAGAGTTGGCTAGCTTGATTACATCAATCTTTTGTGTGATAACTGGAAACTCTTTGAAGATATACATGGGATACATCATTTGAGGACCTTTGTTTGTGAAGAGGGATAAAAACACCCTGAAATGGGAATATTCCAACTTTGTTACACCTTCTATCACTTACAGTTAGTGGTCTGATTACTGTAATTGTTTGTAAGGTGACTGAACACTATCAGATTATGTGATGGGCTACCTTATTTTCGAATTTTTGCCTGAGAAGGGAGATAAAAAAATAACTCAGTGTATATTTTGTTTAGTGCTGGTCAAAACAAGGCCATAACTTTGAACCTTAGCTTTGTTTTTCATCAGTTTAAGATTTTTAATAAGTGCTTATTATGTTTTACTTTTCAAGCAACCCAAACACTTTCCTTTATTTTTTCTTATTTTTATCAGATTATAATGGAGAGACAGAAAAACCTGTAAATGATATTTTGATGTCTCATCCACTCTCAGAAGAAAGTGATAGTTCTCCAGTATCCCAGACACCTGTAAGTGGTACACTATGCTTCTGACACTTATAACATCTTTAGTGTAAGGCATTAGACAGTGTAAAGTTAGATTTGAGAGCTGATGTTTTGTAACTTTTTATGTAGAATTTGTTATCTCTGCAGTTGGTGGTGACAATATCGTTTAGCATAATACTGCTCATAGTATAACTGCTTGACAAAACTGTATTTGTTTAATGGTATTTGAATAAGAATTATTTTTCTCTGGATTTTAGTGGACAATTGACCAGTAACATGCCAAAGAACAGAAAAATAATTATGCCTGATCAATCAGCTGCTGTTTTTTAAAGTGTTTTCTTTCTGTATTGTAAAACCTTCATATTTAAACATTGTCTTATTTCATAAAATACTCTCCTTATGGCATAGTTAATTATACATCAGTGATGTCGAGAAACCCCACTTGTAGAGAAATATATATGTAAGAACGGCTCATTTGGGTTGAGAAAATTTTTTACGTAGAGGAGTGAACAACATTTCGACCTTCTTCGGTCATCGTCACGTTCACTGATGACCGAAGAAGGTCGAAACGTTGTTCACTCCTCTACGTAAAACATTTTCTCAACCCAAATGAGCTGTTTTTACATACTTAATTATACAGTTTTTAAACCTTGAGATATGGGTAGTTCAAAGTGTATATTACAACCTATTTATAGAGTTTGTTATGTGTTATAATTTATTGTCTTCAATTTATTATATTACATATATACTATTACTTCAAATAACCAGAAATTTGGATTTTAATTTAATAGTTAATTAATTGTTAATATGTATTAAATATATGTTATTTGCCAACAAGATTGATGCACACAATTTTCTTTTGTAACACAAATATATTTTAATCTATAAACATAAAAACAATACAATTTATAAAACAGTTATTATTAATGTTTACTCTATATGGTAATTTATATACAACAATTTTACAAACTTACAGACAACACTGAGTCTAGAACTGAATATTTTATCAATGATCCATGTCCATGATGAGCAAATTAATTATGAGTTGATATTGTTGGATCTTGCTTAAACCGATGATGGCTTTCTTGGCTGGCCTTATGCTGGTTACAAGTTCACTTATTTAATGTCTTTGTAAAAACAATAACATCCAAAGTGCTTCACTGAATTTGAATGGTTTATAATGTTTGAAGTCTGTAATGTTCCTGGTCCAATTCTGTAGTTTTTCAATTAATAAATGTCAATCAAAATTATAACTACCGTATTTTCCACCTAATAAGCCAAATTTCTGGCCCTAAATTTTGGACCTGATTTTTGGGGGTCGGCTTATTGGCCGATCACTCCTTTCTGAAATTTCTTCTTCTTAGGAAATGTTTTTCTTTTGAAAATTACCATAGGCGGTAATTTTGTCCCATCAGCAAAGCACGTTAAGACTACAGTGAAACGTTGTTTCTGGAATTTCATTGGTTACCTAATTACAGTGAGTGGAGCCAATAACGAATGACATATTGATTCCATCTCTGTCTCAATACGACACGTTCTGCTTTACTACAGAACGCCAATGATCACACACAACATGCATGCTGACGCTGAAACGAGACTAAGAAATCATTTTGAAGAAACTTGTCACTTCTTAAAAATGGCTTCGGCTTATTGGGCGGTAATAAGGAAAAACCCTCATTTTCAGAGCTGAAAATTGGCCTCGGCTTATTAACCGGAAAATACGGTATTTAGCCCTGTAGCACACTGACTATAGTTGTCCAATAATATTCTCCTTTACTGTCTCTTGGCTAGCTGTTTTTTATACAAATCACCTGAGTCTCAAGGTTCCTCACATTAGATCTCAGAATTTGACTGTCTCCTCTTAAGAAATATCTTTTGGATGGGTTTGAAGGATGCTTTTTTCTTTCCCTTGTACTGGTCATTCCACCTATTCAGTGTGGGTTTCTAGGTATTTGTGTGAGAGAGGTAATGTTCCTTCTCAGGAATTATGATTCTTCTAAACTGATAATGTATTTCCAATTGCTGCTTACCTCTTCTCACACTTCCCATGCTTTCTCCCTACTGAAGACTGGGACTTTTGTCTTCTACCAAAACTTGAAGTAATAGTTTAGTTGACTCAAATAGAGGGAATCACATGCTTCATGAGAGTATGTCACACTCTTATTGGTGGAGGGTTGATGCATGATGATTTGCATTGGTACCAGTCAATTTCAGTAGAGAGAAGATAGAAGGCTTGTGATGCGTAAACAATCTTTTAATATAGAGGACAGCACTGAATGAGAATAGTTACTTATGTGAAAGTAGGTAAGCACATATTGAAAATACATTTTCATTGTAGGAAATATAATTTTAAGTGGAAGGATTTTTACTCCCCTCGTTAAAATATGATATGTTTTATCGAATAGTTGTAAGATTAAAAACAAGTATTAAATAAGGGGTTTTGCCTAATGTTATCATAAAATATAATATTGGTTCACAGACATCAATAAATATTTATTTCATAAACTTCAAAGTAATTTTTATAAAGTTACATGGAACCTATTTATAGTAATTATTGTTTAATTTGTTATCTGACAACTATATTGGTATGTAGTTTATGTATAAAAGATTGCTCATTTTGTTGTATGTGAGAATGTTAACTTTGACTTGTAAGCTGGAAAACCATATGATTAGATATTCTTATTAACTTTAGCTTCTCTATTGTCTTTGTGTGAGCAAGGTTATCATATATTATCATTCAGTCTCCCTTTCTGTGTTGATGTTATGAGACATAAAATTAGATATTGTTGTCAAACTTGCTTTTCTTTTGACATTGTTATATAGGCAGAGAACCATACTGTTGATGTTGTTATTTAGTGTTGTTTTTTTTCTGTGATGTATAAGCTAGGGAACTATACAGTTACATATTGTTGGTAAATCTACCTGTCTCTTGTCTTTGTGTAATCAAGGGAGTTATAAAATTAGCTATTGTTGTCAAAACTTGCTTTTCTTTTGACATTGTTGTATAGGCAGAGAACCATACAGTTGATGTTATTTAGTCTTTTTTTTTTCTGTGATGTATAAGCTAGAGAACTAAACAGTTAGATATTGTTGGTAAATATAGCTGTCTGTTGTCTTTGATGTGTAATCAAGGGAGTTATACAGTTATATATTGTTGGTAAATATAGCTGTCTGTTGTCTTTGATGTGTAATCAAGGGAGTTATACAGTTATATATTGTTGGTAAATATAGCTGTCTGTTGTCTTTGATGTGTAATCAAGGGAGTTATACAGTTAGATATTGTTGGTAAATATAGCTGTCTGTTGTCTTTGATGTGTAATCAAGGGAGTTATACAGTTATATATTGTTGGTAAATATAGCTGTCTGTTGTCTTTGATGTGTAATCAAGGGAGTTATACAGTTATATATTGTTGGTAAATATAGCTGTCTGTTGTCTTTGATGTGTAATCAAGGGAATTATACAGTTATATATTGTTGGTAAATATAGCTGTCTGTTGTCTTTGATGTGTAATCAAGGGAGTTACGAAGTTAGATATTGTTGATGAATCTAGCTGTCTGTTGTCTTTGATATGTAATCAAGGGAGTTACGAAGTTAGATATTGTTGATGAAACTAGCTGTCTGTTGTCTTTGATGTGTAATCAAGGGAGTTATGAAGTTAGATATTGTTGGTAAATCTAGTTGTCTGTTGTCTTTAATATGTAATCAAGGGAGTTATACAGTTATATATTGTTGGTAAATATAGCTGTCTGTTGTCTTTGATGTGTAATCAAGGGAGTTATACATTTACATATTGTTGGTAAATCTAGCTGTCTCTTGTCTTTGATGTGTAATCAATGGAGTTATACAGTTAGATATTGTTGGTAAATATAGCTGTCTGTTGTCTTTGATGTGTAATCAAGGGAGTTATACAGTTATATATTGTTGGTAAATATAGCTGTCTGTTGTCTTTGATGTGTAATCAATGGAGTTATGCAGTTATATATTGTTGGTAAATCTAGCTGTCTGTTGTCTTTGACGTGTAATCAAGGGAGTTATACAGTTAGATATTGTTGGTAAATATAGCTGTCTGTTGTCTTTGATGTGTAATCAAGGGAGTTATACAGTTAGATATTGTTGGTAAATATAGCTGTCTGTTGTCTTTGATGTGTAATCAAGGGAGTTATACAGTTAGATATTGTTGGTAAATATAGCTGTCTGTTGTCTTTGATGTGTAATCAAGGGAGTTATACAGTTATATATTGTTGGTAAATATAGCTGTCTGTTGTCTTTGATGTGTAATCAATGGAGTTATACAATTATATATTGTTGGTAAATATAGCTGTCTGTTGTCTTTGATGTGTAATCAATGGAGTTATACAGTTAGATATTGTTGGTAAATATAGCTGTCTGTTGTCTTTGATGTGTAATCAAGGGAGTTATAGAGTTATATATTGTTGGTAAATATAGCTGTCTGTTGTCTTTGTGTAATCAAGGGAGTTATACAGTTATATATTGTTGGTAAATATAGCTGTCTGTTGTCTTTGATGTGTAATCAAGGGAGTTATACAGTTAGATATTGTTGGTAAATATAGCTGTCTGTTGTCTTTGATGTGTAATCAATGGAGTTATACAGTTAGATATTGTTGGTAAATATAGCTGTGTGTTGTCTTTGATGTGTAATCAAGGGAGATATACAGTTAGATATTGTTGGTAAATATAGCTGTCTGTTGTCTTTGATGTGTAATCAATGGAGTTATACAGTTAGATATTGTTGGTAAATATAGCTGTCTGTTGTCTTTGATGTGTAATCAAGGAAGTTATACAGTTATATATTGTTGGTAAATATAGCTGTCTGTTGTCTTTGATGTGTAATCAAGGGAGTTATACAGTTATATATTGTTGGTAAATATAGCTGTCTGTTGTCTTTGATGTGTAATCAAGGGAGTTATACAGTTAGATATTGTTGGTAAATATAGCTGTCTGTTGTCTTTGATGTGTAATCAAGGGAGTTATACAGTTAGTTATTGTTGGTAAATCTAGCTGTCTGTTGTCTTTGACGTGTAATCAAGGGAGTTATGAAGTTATATATTGTTGGTAAATATAGCTGTCTTTTGTCTTTGATGTGTAATCAAGGGAGTTATACAGTTAGATATTGTTGGTAAATCTAGCTGTCTGTTGTCTTTGACGTGTAATCAAGGGAGTTATACAGTTAGATATTGTTGGTTAATCTAGCTGTCTGTTGTCTTTGATGTGTAATCAATGGAGTTATACAGTTATATATTGTTGGTAAATCTAGCTGTCTGTTGTCTTTGATGTGTAATCAAGGGAGTTATGAAGTTAGATATTGTTGGTAAATCTAGCTGTCTGTTGTCTTTGATGTGTAATCAAGGGAGTTATACAGTTAGATATTGTTGGTAAATCTAGCTGTCTGTTGTCTTTGATGTGTAATCAAGGGAGTTATGAAGTTAGATATTGTTGGTAAATATAGCTGTCTGTTGTCTTTGATATGTAATCAAGGGAGTTATAAAGTTAGATATTGTTGGTAAATCTAGCTGTCTGTTGTCTTTGATATGTAATCAAGGGAGTTATACAGTTAGATATTGTTGGTAAATCTAGCTGTCTGTTGTCTTTGATATGTAATCAAGGGAGTTATACAGTTAGATATTGTTGGTAAATATAGCTGTCTGTTGTCTTTGATATGTAATCAAGGGAGTTATACAGTTAGATATTGTTGGTAAATCTAGCTGTCTGTTGTCTTTGATGTGTAATCAAGGGAGTTATACAGTTAGATATTGTTGGTAAATCTAGCTGTCTGTTGTCTTTGATGTGTAATCAAGGGAGTTATGAAGTTAGATATTGTTGGTAAATCTAGCTGTCTGTTGTCTTTGATGTGTAATCAAGGGAGTTATGAAGTTAGATATTGTTGGTAAATCTAGCTGTCTGTTGTCTTTGATATGTAATCAAGGGAGTTATGAAGTTAGATATTGTTGGTAAATCTAGCTGTCTGTTGTCTTTGATATGTAATCAAGGGAGTTATGAAGTTAGATATTGTTGGTAAATCTAGCTGTCTGTTGTCTTTGATATGTAATCAAGGAGTTAGTTAGATATTGTTGGTAAATCCTGCTGTCTGTTGTCTTTGATATGTAATCAAGGGAGTTATACAGTTAGATATTGTTGGTAAATCCTGCTGTCTGTTGTCTTTGATGTGTAATCAAGGGAGTTATACAGTTAGATATTGTTGGTAAATTTTGCTGTCTGTTGTCTTTGATATGTAATCAAGGGAGTTATACAGTTAGGTATTGTTGGTAAATCTAGCTGTCTGTTGTCTTTGATATGTAATCAAGGGAGTTATACAGTTAGATATTGTTGGTAAATCTAGCTGTCTGTTGTCTTTGATGTGTAATCAAGGGAGTTATGAAGTTAGATATTGTTGGTAAATCTAGCTGTCTGTTGTCTTTGATATGTAATCAAGGGAGTTATGAAGTTAGATATTGTTGGTAAATCTAGCTGTCTGTTGTCTTTGATATGTAATCAAGGGAGTTATACAGTTAGATATTGTTGGTAAATCTAGCTGTCTGTTGTCTTTGATATGTAATCAAGGGAGTTATGAAGTTAGATATTGTTGGTAAATCTAGCTGTCTGTTGTCTTTGATATGTAATCAAGGGAGTTATACAGTTAGATATTGTTGGTAAATCTAGCTGTCTGTTGTCTTTGATATGTAATCAAGGGAGTTATACAGTTAGATATTGTTGGTAAATCTAGCTGTCTGTTGTCTTTGATGTGTAATCAAGGGAGTTATACAGTTAGATATTGTTGGTAAATCTAGCTGTCTGTTGTCTTTGATGTGTAATCAAGGGAGTTATACAGTTAGATATTGTTGGTAAATCTAGCTGTCTGTTGTCTTTGATGTGTAATCAAGGGAGTTATGAAGTTAGATATTGTTGGTAAATCTAGCTGTCTGTTGTCTTTGATGTGTAATCAAGGGAGTTATGAAGTTAGATATTGTTGGTAAATCTAGCTGTCTGTTGTCTTTGATATGTAATCAAGGGAGTTATACAGTTAGATATTGTTGGTAAATCTAGCTGTCTGTTGTCTTTGATATGTAATCAAGGGAGTTATGAAGTTAGATATTGTTGGTAAATCTAGCTGTCTGTTGTCTTTGATGTGTAATCAAGGGAGTTATGAAGTTAGATATTGTTGGTAAATCTAGCTGTCTGTTGTCTTTGATATGTAATCAAGGGAGTTATACAGTTAGGTATTGTTGATGAATCTAGTTGTCTGTTGTCTTTGATGTATAATCAAGGGAGTTATACAGTTAGATATTGTTGGTAAATCTAGCTGTCTGTTGTCTTTGTGTGATCAAGGGAGTTATACAGTTGGATATTGTTGGTTACTTTTGCTTTTCTTTTGATATTATCGTATAGGCAGAGAACCACACAGTGGATGTTGTTATTTCGACTATTTTTTTTCTGTGATCTATAAGCTAGGGAACTATACATTTACATATTGTTGGTAAATCTAGCTGTCTGTTGTCTTTGACATGTAGCCAAGGGAACTATACTGTTAGATATTGTTGTGAAATCTTGCTTATTTGTTGAATTTGATCTACAGGCTAAGAATCCATACAGTTAAACATTGTTGTGTAATCTTGTTTGTTTACTTTGGTTTAAAACAGAGAACTAACTGTATAGTACTGAAATGCTAGGGAAGTAAAAAGTTACGAGTAATGCTTTTTCTGTAGTTAAGTAATCTTTTATTCCTTTTGAGCTGGACTCAATGACTTCAAGTTGGTCAAGTCAAACAAGTGCCAAATGGTCAGCAGCATCACAACCACATGGCATGTGTCTGTCTGTTTCTGACATAGACAATATCAAGAATTTTGTTCAGGAGTTTTGTCTTCAGGCCTTGATGCCTTTTGCTGAACGACAGATACGACAGTTAAGTGAACAGGTAAGTATTTGTTAACTCTAAAATTGTGCTGAAGCAGTGAGTATAGGAATTTCTGAATGATTTTTTGGTTTGTAATAAAACCATGCTGTAGGATAGAACAGTTGAATTAAGATAGGTAAGATAGATGGTAACAAAATTCATAAAATTAGATACTTTTTGTTAGACCCTGTGTGATATGTTTAACCTATGCCTTGCACCTGTAATTTGATATTCAACAATTGTATATGTTCTTTCATTATCAGAGATTGGCATTTTTCTCTTGTAACACTAGTGTTGTTGTTATACCTTAAATAAGAAGATGTGTAATCCAAAATACTTGTTGCTTACAACCAGGTAGCCAACAGAAAGGGCCTACATCGGTCACTTTTCAGTGCTACCAAGAAATGGTTTGGAAGTAGTAAACCTGGACTCCAGGGTGTCACTCCAGCTTCTAATTCAGTCGTGTAAGATGAGTTCTTTTTATTTTTTATAGTTCAAAGGGTGGTATTTATTGTATATGTCTTTTTGTTGATAGTAATATGTGTAAATTTTGCTTACCCCAGCAGTCAGTTATTTTAGTGGATGTGGCTGCTACCACACCAGTATAATAATGCTAAAACTAAACCTCTAGCATAAATTTAAGACAGTTAACATTTTTTTATTGAACACATTATGATTTAGCAGAAAGTGATGAAGAAAAACAGTTTACCTGTTGAATGATTGCATTGCAGTTTTTTTATGGTTGTTAGCATATGATCATTTAATGTTAAAGTTGTGTGATTAAACAAAGATCGTGATTACTGGATATGTTAGTGTTTTCAAGACTGCAATGTGTGGGTACTTGATTGTTTAAACAAGTACATAAGAATAAAGCAAGGGTTGAAACATTATTCATGCCTATAGGTTTTTGTAAACACAATTATTTCAGCAGATTCATTAGGTATTTTAAATCTGAGTTGTATAAAACACTGTTTCATGTCTGTCTTTCACAATACTAAAACCTTTTTGATATCCTGGAAATGCAGTAAGAACAGTTAATATGGTGGTTTGTTGGTTAATGCAATGTACACTATAGTAAATGAATAAGGTATAGTTAACTTTTTAATATCATGATTATCATTTATTGTTTCACTTTGTCTTTTAAAAAACACCAGAATACTATGAAATGTTAAAATGAGTTGATCACAAGTGTATAAGTGCCATTTTGTGAATTGGCTGATAAGATATATAATGCCTTTCAGCTATAGCCAGGATGCACCAGAACTTCAAGTTCGGAGATTAGGAGACTTAGCTTTCATGTTTCGTCTGTATGACCTCTCATATCAAGCATACCACAATGCTAAGAGGGAGTTTAACAGTGACCAGGCTTGGTTGTACTGTGCTGGTGCAATGGTAAGTTCATGTGTCACATGACTAGGTCATTAAAGTTCAAACTTTCTGTTCATTTGTCATATAACTTTTGTTGTATAACCAGGTCATTCATGGTCTCTCTAAGTTCAAACTTTCTGTATACTAGTGACCTGCATGAGTAACTTTTTCTTAGTGGCATCTGTTTTACTTTTCTTCAATTAGGAGATGGCAGCGCTCTCAGTTTTCATGATTGGGAACCTTAGTCAGAGACAGTACCCCTTCCACTACATGGAGTCTGCAATCAGCATGTACCTTAACACTTGCAAGTAAGAAGTGTTAGAATGAGGCCCAAAAGAAAAAAAAACGTTGCAACTATTATCAGATAAAGAGTAATTAATATGGTGCCAATGTTTGATCCAAACAGTTTTTATTATACTTTTGAGAAGTTATTTTGATTCATCCAGTGACAATGTATTCCTTATCCCTGTTTCTCCTACGTTATTTTTGACTGTTAATTTGTATTTTCATGTGTTATTTTACTGTAACTGCATGTGTTTGATATACTTGTTAGCTTTAGGATAAAATAATTCAAGTGTGTTATTATAGAACTTTGTCCAAATTGTGAGTTGTCTGTTTTTCTGCTGTTGGTTTTGATTATTGTAAGATATGTCTGTATTGAAGAAAATGTCAGTAAAATCAAAGTGTTTTCTACAGGCATTCTTTAAGAAGCTAATGTCAGTTTTTTATTATGGAACTGACATAGATTAGTACACATAGTTTACATTTGTTCCACCACAGGTATGGATCAAAGAGCTTAATTAACAAGACTGAATTGATCTGGCTAATAGTAACTGATCAGGGCATTACCAGTCAGTGATGGTGTCCTGTGCAAGATATAAATTCTGTGCCATTTTTAAGAAACCAAGCTAGTCCTTGCCTTTAATGATCTAAACTTGTTCCTCATATGGGTCGATGCTATGTATGGATGCATCACTTACACTACCCTTGCTACAGCCCTGCTGTTGATGCCTTTATGGGGGAAACCACAGAAGTTATAATAAATGAAATATTTGTGAAAGGCATGGTTATCTGTGTTTACTTTGTTTCTATAGTGTTTGAATTATGATAGGTACTCTTTAATTTGAAGTGTAGAAAACCTAGCCAATTTTTTCCAAATAAGTACTTCTCTACTTAGCCAAACATAAACTTGGACTTCATTTGTAGAGCCAACTTAGGCTATTAAATATAAACTGTTTATACTAATGTTGATTGACTTAAATTAGTAAGTTTTATATCTTACTCGATAGGAATAAGGGTGACTTGTCTGAATGTAGAATGTTTATATTGACGTAGGATGGTACACCTTGCTACAAGGGCCACATTATTAAGTACTGATTGTTTACGTGCTATGGGAATGTACAGTGATGCTGCTCTTCAGTTTATTCGTATGACAAGTGAAGATTCTGACCTTCGAAGTGCTCTACTTCTTGAACAAGCTGCTCATTGTTTTCTCAAGATTAAACTTCCAATGGTCAGGAAATATGCATTCCATATTATTCTGGCTGGTCATCGTTTCAGCAAAGCAGGACAAAGGAGACATTCTCTTCGTTCCTACAAGGATGCTCTTCAGGTCAGCTTGTCTGTCTGTTTCATAAAATAAACATGTATTATTCTAAAGTTTAGAAATTAATATTAGAAGAAATAACGTACATCTTAGTCACTGATTTATACAGTAGTACCTGAGTTATAACAAGTATATAATTGCATATGAAATTATTTAGAAAAAAAAAGTATCAAAACTCATATAAATGTTTGTTATTTTTAATTATTTCAACATGGACTCAGTTGAGTTGACCAACCATGTGACCTCTGTATACTCATTTAAACTATAGATTTGATACTATTAACTTTCAATATAGTGTGTATATCTTTACAAAATTTACAGTCTTTTAGTAAACATTGTCTTTCACATGCAAAAAATCATTTTTAAAAGTATTTTAAATAAACTAAAAAAAAGATTTGTCTGCAAAAGGTTGATCACCTACCAAAAAAAGAGAAAGAAATCTAAATTACCCTTTTTTCCTTTTAGAACAACTTCAGAGTGTTATATGAAACTATATTTGTGTGTCCTAAGTAGTTTTACATTCGTCACAGTATACATTTGATTCTTTCACTGTCCTTCAAATTGTGCCTAATTGCTGTTCACATTATAATAAGCTGTACATCTCTTGGGGTGTATAGAGCTCATGTAATGCTATCAAATTATTACATTATCCACAAGTTACTTGCAAGAATGCTTTGGGAAACATCTTTATAATATTTTATTATAAATTTTACCTAATCTAACCTTAATTAACTTAAAGGTACATATTTTTACATTTTAGTTACTTTTATAATAATAAATAAATAAGAAATAGAAAAATAAGTGAAGTACACTTCACTTCCTGAATCTTCTTTTTTCTTGATGACACTTAACCCTACTTTTTATGCTAATGCTAGTAGTGCACTAAATAATTTTTATTTAAATAAATAATGCACCACAAAAACAAAGAATAATAATATGAAAAAAATATGCAGTCCTCCCTAACTATCACAATATTTATAGATTTCTACCCATGTTACAAGAGCCGTTACAAAATAATCCAATCTAGTTGTTTCCTGTGGGAACAAAACTTGTACTAACAGTGAAATTGACAGTTCTTCATGAATAAAACAATGTAACATATGTCATTTGGTGATGAAAAACCTTGGCTTTTTGTTGGTTATAGATAATATAGAATTAAAGGTGAGAGAGAACTATTAAAATTCCTGAAAGAAAGGGTGTGAGAAGAAGAATATGATTTGACGTTTAATGACTTTGGAACCAAAATAGAATTGAAGGCTATAAAACTTATGGTTTGTTTGAGAAATGACAATTTTATAGTGAGTGATTTACAACACCAAAATTAGGGGCTCAATTTCCTTCTGTGGGCACGGCAGATAGCTCACTATGTCTTTGCTATAAGAAAACACACACACTCTTCACAGTAAATTTTTAATATGATAGGAATAATAAAATGTGAAATAATCTCAAGTTTAATTAGTTGTAAACAAACAATACTCTCAGTAATATAAAAATAAAAAAATTTGGAATAAACAGTCACACAGATGTATATAAACAGTTTCAAGTACCTTAAAACATTCTATTTGTATGAAAGAATAAATGGTAACTATGGTTCATCTACCTCATTAAATCACTGGAATGCTTCCATATAATCTTATCTTATTTTGTAAAGGTGATTTAGGTTCAATATGTGCATGTTATCAAACCTGAATTAGTTAATTTTCAATTCTGACATGCTCAGTATTGTTTATTTGTAAACTGTTGTATGTGCTGATAAAGTTACTGCATTTGTTAATAAAAAGAAAACAAACTTTCTTTTATTTGTTTGGATATAAGTTTAATATATGAATATTACCTCCAGTATTGAAAAAACTAATATATTGTCTTTAATCTTGCAATTGGTCTAAATCATCCATGTTTATCAGGGATATTTATTTACACCTGAATTATAATCAAATTTTAGTATTTTAACAGTTTTAATATAGGAAAAAGAATAGACTAGTTTTCATAGATTTTGTCATTTTTATTAAGATTTATTAAGATATTTTCAACATCACACTGCTTTGTCTTACCTGATTCATATCTCCCTGTATTAAAGTATTGTTCTCTTTGTTACATGATAAGGACATGGATCTGTATTCATGTACCTATTAGGAAGTAGACAGTTGTCTTTTTTATTTTGTTTTTCCTTTTATTTAAAAACTGTAAACATTTTTTCTGTCATGAATGCTTTATTAAGGACTGTTTGAATATACAAAATAAGTAAATTTCATTATCATCTGATGGATGCTGAGTTTCATTGTTTTTTTAAGAACCAGTTTTGATTGTAAACTCTGTAGGTGTACAAAGATCGTGGATGGAGCCTGGCTCAAGATCACATCTATTTTACAGTGGGACGTCAGTCTCAGAATCTGAAGCACCTTGAAGATTCCTGCTCTGCCTTCCGAGCCCTTCTGGCTGACAAGAGCCAGCAACCAGTTGCTCAGCAGACTGCATTCTTGCGAGAATACCTTTTTGTACAGAAGGTATGGCTGCAATGTATTTTGTTGTTCAATGTTGGATGATATTTTGCTGCAATGTTTTGTGTTCACAACAGAGTTATATAATGTTTTAATACTTCTTGTAGTGAGTTTAAAACTTGGTACTTGTGTGAGTTTATGTTAAATTTTGTAAGTTAGTACTTTTGATGGGATTACAATCCTTCTTGCAGCTTATTGTTCATGATCTTGTATTTTGGTTTGTAACTTAATGCACACAATGCTATATTTTGCTTTGTAGCATGGTGCATGTGAAATGTTGTTGTTTTGTAGCTTTGTGCACATAACATTGTTACAGTTTGCTTTGTTGCTTCATGCATAATGCACTTATATTCTATTTAATAGATTAATGCATGTGATGTTATATTCTGTTTTGTAACATTGGTGTTTACGATGAGGTTACATATTATTGTGTAACAGTGATCACAATTTTGGCTGCATTTTACTTTGTGTATTAGTTGATTGGTATAATAACAGCATAAATAGTAAGTTACAGATTGCAATACTGCCTGTCATACCTACAGTTCACAAAATGCACTGCCCAATTGAACATAAGACAAAGTGCTATTAGTAAAAGGCAGGATTAGAATGCACTGATGGAAGAAAATTTGCTTTCATCAGCTTGCTAAATACTCATGTGGCCACATCTAATCATGGAGCACTTAAAATACTGGAAGGTTATGAATGTGGCCAAGTAGTCTGATGACTCAATATGAAATTTACAGGTTGCATCCACAGCTTATAAAACTAAAATGGTTGTAAGGCATTCCAGGACTTACTAGCACTGGCAAAATCTAGTATTCTTTGGAGAGGAGCTTTCTGCTTTACTGTATCTCAACTAAATACAGGTTGTATCCTTTGATTACAAGTTGGTTAATACAGACAAGAAAACTGAGGCATTTTGTATGTGAAAATTGTTTTCTAAACTAATGAAAACTTTTCAAGACAATTTCTCTTCACAGAAATAGAAGGATTGTTGTTGCAAAATATTTAATTGTCCCTTTGTGACCAGGTTTCAAGACTTTTTTCTTTGTTCTATAAACTTATTTTGGATAGTAAATATATGTAACTATGTACTGATGTTTGTGAGAAAAGAGCCTTGAGTCTTTAATTAAGTGAAAGAAAAATGTAAATTGTCAGAAACCTAAACACTTAACCTATTCTATATTTTTGTTCTGCCTTTAGCATAGGTCTCTTAATTTGTATTATTATGAGGAATTTTCATAAATGTTTCTCTATGATCTACTTTCATGTACAGCAGTTTCTTACTCAGTCAACTGATGTAAACTCCCTGCCGCTTCTTCCTCTACCTTATATTGATTGTCAGTCTACAAAGGTGCTGTTTGATGAACCTCTGTCTGTACCGTGTGGTGAGTTGTTTATATTTTTATCTTCTTTACCGTTCGGTAACTGAATCAGTATAATTTATGAAAACGACGTCCTTTGCTAGGTAACTGAATCAATATAATTTATGAAAACGACATTCTTCGCTAGATAACTGAATCAGTATAATTTATGAAAATGACATCCCTCACCAGGTAACTGAATCAGTGTAATTTACAAAAATGACATCCCTTACCAGGTAACTGAATCAGTGTAATTTACAGAAATGACATCCCTCACCAGGTAACTGAATCAGTGTAATTTACAAAAATGACATCCCTCACCAGGTAACTGAATCAGTGTAATTTACAAAAATGACATCCCTCACCAGGTAACTGAATCAGTATAATTTATGACAATAACATTCTCCACTAGGTAACTGAATCAGTATAATTTATGAAAACAACATCCTTCACTAGGTAACTGAATCAGTGTAATTTACAAAAATGACATCCCTCACCAGGTAACTGAATCAGTATAATTTACAAAATTTACATTCTTCACTAAGTAATTGAACCAGTTTAACTAACAAAAATGACCTCCCTCACTAAGTAACTGAATCAGTGTAATTTACAAAATTTAATCCTTCACTAGGTAACTGAATCAGTGTAATTTACAAAATTTATATCCTTCACTAGGTAACTGAATCAGTGTAATTTACAAAATTTACATCCTTCACTATGTAACTGAATCAGTGTAATTTACAAAATTTATATCCTTCACTAGGTAACTGAACCAGTTTAACTAACAAAAATGACCTCCCTTATCAGATAAATGAATCGGTATAACTAATGAAAGTGTTTGTTTTGTATATTATCTAGGACTTGTTTATTGAACTTGCCATTTAGAAGTTTAGATTATTGAGAAATACTTGTAAATGTTATATTAAGAAAAAGAGAAAAACAACTTGTAACCAATTACAGTTTTCTATATCCTTTTACAGAATTCACCACTTTTATAAACATGGATCAGTATTTAGCAGTGTGAAAAGTGAAGTGGAAAGAGTTTAGATATTAACAACAGTTTTTAGTTGCTAAAGTGTGTTCTAAGTGTGCAAAGTGTTGAGGTAGTAAACTATCTCTCATATCTACAGCTTTATTTTAGATATTTCACTCCTAGAAAACATATGTATTTGGTTTTTAAAATCAGATGAAAATGTATCTCCTAAATTTTATGTTGTACTGAAGACCCCTAGTTTGGATGGAAGTGAGTTATTGCATCTCTTTGAACAAAGCTGATATGGTTAGTTATTTGTGACTGCTTTGTGGTGTATTAATGTTTTTAGGATCTTAGGTTTACATGTTTTTTTGATAAAAGAAATTTTAGAAGTATGTAAATTTGAATTTCAACATTGAGAAAAATCTCAAGAATTATCATGAAAGTCAAATTGGAAAGGGTTAATAATTATAATAATGTAGTGTTATTTATATTTACAGAATATCTTTCACTGAAAATGAAAACAGTATGGTGCTTACAGGAAATAGTATTCATACTGGTTTGGTGTGAGTTGAAAAGTATAGGGAAATTACACCCAAATGAATATCAAACATGTTTGGTACCAGTGGAAAAATATGGGGAAATTACACCCAAATAAATATCAAACTTGTTTGGTACCAGTGGAAAAATAAGGGTAAATTACACCCAAATAAATATCAAGTTTATTTGGTATGAGTGGATATAAGTATCAGTAAATTACACTAATTACCTAACTGATTTGGTATGAGGGGAAAAGTATGGGGAAGTTCTGTAAATTATGACTAAAAGATAAGTGTCAAGTGGGAGTTGAAAGTCATAGAGTAATTCTGGAGATTACATTCACAAGATAACAGACAGATTTGGTATGAGTGGAACAGAGAACCTTTGTGAGAAAATAAAATATGATATATTTTCTTCCTTTATGTATGTATAGATGGATCAGATTTGGTGCAGAGCAGAGGATTTGATGATGACCATGACTCTGAATTGTGGAGAAAGCTTGAAGAAATGCTTATTATAAAGGCAAGGGGTTCTTTGCCGGTGTTGCATCGACCTCAAGTCTGCTGTATGTCAAACAAAACAGACAATTCAAACAGACCAACAGCTGTTGTTGGAGGTAGAAACAACTATTTCTGTTCTTACTGATATTTTTTGAAAACCTATGATTATGTTACTCAGTCTGATAAAGTTACATTTCAGGAGTAGTAATAATAATAGGAAAGAAAAGATCCAGGCAGTTGTTTGAAGAGTTGTGTCTTCTAGTTAAACAGTTATTGTAAGTACAGTGTGAGATCTGTGTCTAGATGTGAAGATAACGTTAATTGTTTAATCCTTGAAGGTAATTAGTCATTTTATTTCAATGTAAAATAACAAAATTCACTGAAAATCTCTGTTTCAAAGAAAGAAAAAATAAAGCAGTCCTTCTTACAACCTTACCTGAAGTTTAGATTTTCATTTTATGGAGGACACTACCCTTTTCATGAAAGAAATAGCCTTTCATAAACTGGAGTTGACCTAATAAACTGAAGATGTTAACTGATCTCTTATAAAGACCATTGTTTCTTGAATATTAAGAAACCTATGAACCCTTTATTCTTTTGCAACAGGCTTGGTATAATATAGACAAGTCTGTGTATACATTTTCACATGTTAAGTATTTGCACTATAACTTTTTATGCAATGTGTATCCTCACATAATGTGGTAATTTTTAGTAAAGATTACAAATTTTTTGTATACAAAAATTAGTTTTTTTCATGAAGTATTTTTACTAAAGATTTGTTTGTGAAAATAGTCTGTTTTGTTACTAGTCTGAGTGGAAAGTGATTTCATCTTATGATTAAAAAAAGCTATTCTTCATCCCAAAGATCTTGGATATTATTTATGTAATCTCAAAACCTTCTAAGTGTGTTTTCAGTATGTTATATTCTGTACTCTAACTATGTGGAGTTGGTTACTTAACTAACATATTAACCATTGTAAAAATATTAGGAAATACATGTTATGCTTTTTTTGTGTTAGAAAATCTACAAATTATAACACAAAAATACAAATGTTTAGTTTAATTAGCTTAAATCTCATCACACTATATATTCACATATAAATTTTTTTTTTTATTATATTGACCTTCCAGTCATGTCTAGCTAACATTACATAAGTTGCATTGGCATGGTGCATGTGAACTTGTGTCATGTATCCAGTAATATGACCTGTCTTGGCTGTGTTTGAGTGGACTAGTATTTTGTAATATATAGTCACATTTCAGTTATTATATGTTATGTATGTGTATAGATTTTTACTAGTTATAAATAAATTATTAAACTTATTTTACTTAAAATATAAAACAATAAATCAAGAAGTAAAGGAAACAATTATCTCTTGACCTTTGAACTTGGTTGCTACTGGACATAGAATGCTAAGCCTTTTAAAATTTTGCATGTGGAGGATAGTGAACAAACATTTTTTTAGGATTTAAATTTATGTATTTGAATTACCAAAAAATCATAAATAGCTATACTGATACCAAAGAATTCCACTATAATTTATTAACCCTAGTAACTAAGATGTATTTAGATTTAAAAAATATAAAATTTTGAGCAGACTAAAGATACAACCAACCTTCATGAAATCTTGGTTCAAAAGTGTGGGTAGCTTTTCACAGATTAAAATGGCTGAGAAAAAACCACTAGGGGACATTCCAAGCTGTCAATTGTTTAGTCATATGTCATATATTGAAGTAAGTGTATATAAGGGACCATTTTCAAAAATGAAAAGAGGTCAATGGACCCACTGTGTTTGATTCAGTACCAAAGCCATATCACAGCAAAATGAAAATATGAGGTTCTTATTTTAAATTCTAATTTGTTAATATTAGTAAGTTGAGTTCCTAATTTGTATGAAACTATAGACTTAGCATTTTGACATTACAAACATCTAATTTTAAACAGTGCTGCATTCAACATACCACGTGACTCACCAAAAACTGTATTTAGGTGAGTTCATTTGATACTTACTTTTAAATTAACTCATATATAATATTAAAGTTCAAATTATAATCTATAATTTGATTTAAAACTTATTGATATAAATTAATAAACTAGTAGTTCAATAAACTTTTGAATGCAACTCAACAAATGCAGTGACTTGGCCTTTAACCTATGACCTGTTGCAAAAGTGTTAATAGATATAGCATTACTCCAATAAGTTGATGCTCTCTTGGAGAGGTTATATACTGTAATCCTTAAGTTATTACATGTATCTTTAAAAAATTTCTAAGCTTAGAGTAAACATTAGAAGTCTTTTGCATACGAAAATTAGAATTTCTACTAAATATTTTTCCGTGAATTTCCAAAAGTTTTACTGAGTCAGTCTGAGTGAAAGCTGATTTTCATGCTAAAAGATAGTTCTTTTCATTCTGCAGTTTTCATATTTAATTTGCATAACTAGATCCACCAAATGAATATCAAAGTTTTCTTTAAAATTTATTCACACCTGGTTTAATTTATAATAAATATTAAAAATACGGTAATACCAAAACACATCTTTAATAGGGGTGTTTCAGAATTTTCTTAAATTCCATTATCAGTGTTAATGCCTCAAAAAGAAAATTCATATCATTAAAACTACAAAAATAAGCTTAGCATAGAGCAAGTTTGTGTATTCAGTTGGAAGTTGAGAAAGAACAGATTTAAATTTAAAAAAAAATGTAGTGGAATATACTATAAAATGTGCAGCATTTATGTGTTTCATAAGTAAAATTGTTTAGAGAAACACTTAAATATAAGAATAAATACTGTATCTTTATTACAATTATAAACAAAATAAAAGCAATGATAATCTAGAACTGATTACATTAATGACAACAAAGAGGAGTTGATTCTATTATTTAGTATTGGGGGATCATTGAAAATCGAGAGGCTTTCTTTAATAAAGAGTTTGTAATTTCTTAAGATAAAAATGGAGAATTATTAAGCATTAATTATGTGAGGAAAGTCTTCTCTTTATTAGAGAAGAATGGCTTCATGGTCAAGATTTTCAAAGTTTTCTAGAAATATGGGGTGGCTGTTATTCTCACTGTTAAATCTGATATAAGATTTAGGGTGGATTAGTTAATTTATATCAGTTTTCTGTTGAACTTCCCATGTGCTCATATGCACATATTTGTTGGTCCTTCTTAATGACGAGAAATCCACTTAAAAATGTATCTCATATCGGCTGGTATGGGATTAAATGATAAGGAGAGAACAACGTTTCAACCTTTCTAGTTCATCTTCAGGTTAAGAAAGAGAGAGTTTGCAAGTGACCATTGCTGGACACTTCTTAAGGATGAGAGGGTGTTGCAGTTGAATGTTAGGTTATTAATTAGTACAGGTATAAAGGTGTTTCTTTATATTGGTTTAATTTTGGGTTTAGTTGCTGAATAAGTAGGGCTTCTTTGATTTTACATTTGTTTATATTTGTTTCCCTACATAGTATCTGGGTGTTTTTATGGTTATGTTGTGTTTATTTGATTTGCAGTGTTCAAAATTTGTGAAGGTGTTTTTTTTTTCTGTTCTTTGAATGTAATTTTCATTTTTACTTTTTCTCTAATATAGAAGTAGTTCAAGTTGTTGCATTGTATTTTATGAATTATGTTGTGTTGTGTTTGTCAGTGTAGTTTTTACATAGTATAGACTTTGGTTTTATACCTGGTTTTTGAATAAATTTGGTATTTACTAGAATGTTGTGTTTCGTTACAAGTTTTTTTCAAAATGTTGGTTATTTTTTTGTTGTTGTCGGCAACATATGGTATGCAGCAGTATTAGGTTTTGTATTATGTTGTACCTTGGGATTTATTGTTGGTCTAGGTGTGTGCATATAATTTATTCCACAGTATTTTGAGAAGAAGCCTTACTTTTACAGCAACTAAAACCCAAATCAAACCAGTATAAAGGAACACCTTTGTACCTATACTAATTAACAAACTAACATCCAACTGTGATGCCCCCTACAATCCCATATCCATTTATACTTTTGTTCTTAATGGTCACTTATAAACTTTCCCTTTCTTAACCTGAAGATGAAATAGGAAGGTTGAAACATTGTTCTCTCCTTATCAATAAAAGTGTTAATACCCATACCAGTCATTTTGAGATACATATTTGTAGGTGTTTTGTACTTTTTACCAATATAGGTAGTTACAAAGTTACTGCAAATGTATTTATGATACTACTCATGGGCACATACGAATGGGTAGAATGTCTTTGGTTTAAAACTTATTTTTAATTCTGAATATTGATGTTAATACTGAAAGTAAATTAATTTGGGTTACATGTTTTGATTGTTTTTTAAATTTGATACTTGAGTTTAAAACATTGTTTGCCAGTGTAAGAGGTGATAAGAAATAGTGGATATTTTGAGACTGTGTGTTTGACTTTTTGGTACATTTTGTTTTATTTGTGTAAAAATTTTCATGTGACAAGAGTGTAAGAAATTATGGAGATAACCATTACTCTCTAAAGTATCATGAACTTTGACATTTCTGAGTGAAGTCAGAAGTAATCAGAACAGGTGTTATACACTGTGTTTAGAAAACTTGGAACAATTTTATGTTTAAAGGAGTGACATGAAAATTGACTCCTTCACATATTAATTCCCGATAATTTACAATTCTTCTGATCAGTTGACAGTGTTAACATCTTTCTAATAAAGAACAGACTTTTTCACACATTATTAATTCCTAATAACTTCCAATGCGTGTGTTTAACTAACAGTGTTAACATTCATCTCTAATAAGGACCATTATTAATGTTTTAATACTTACCCAATTTTCATTCAAACTGAAAGTGATAACAGCTTTCTCTTGTAAAATAGCATATTTTTTTCATACAAGTCCCTTGAAAAAAAAAAAAAAAGCATGTGTGTATTAGACTGAAGATATAAATTTTTCCCTCTTCAGAAAGGACTACCATTTTGTTATACGTGAAGAACCCCCTGAGGGTTCCCATACTACTATCAAACCTGTACCTGTTGTGGACTTTCATCCCAGTAAAGGAATGTAATCAGCATGTGGTTGAACATATTAACAATGACCAGAATACTGGAAAGGTGAGAAATCCTTTAATTCAGAGTATGTTGTAAAAATATTTAGACTGATGCATTCCAGTTTTACTGATAGACTGCATAATATTTTTAACTGTTTCTGAATTGCTGTTTCTTGATAATAAGTTTAGAACAGATTAATTACACGTTTCTTATATTTGAGTTAGCTATTTTAATTTCATGAATTTCTTGTGTTATTCTACTGTATTTTATTCTATTCAAGTGCTATAGCCATTCTAAGACTAGGTATCAAGAATGTCCCAAACTTCATGTTAAGCTGGCATGTGTTTTTGGAATTGATTTTACGAGACTTATAAAAATGGCATTTAACCACTCTAGCTTATGATCTGGATTTTCTACATGCACATATAGAAGATCTCTACTGAGATGCAGTTCTCATTATTTTTTCTGTATAAAACACACGTGATAGAAGAATTTTCCATCCATGTCTCTCTTCATTCCGTAGTAACTCCATCTTTGTCATTATGGTAATTTGGCCTTCAAAAACTATCATACTATAATATACTTGAACATTTGAATATAATAAGGACTAAACCTTAAAGTAGTTAAAACTCTGGTGTTTAGGTATTTTAAGGTATTATTGATTTGACAGTGATCTGGGTTCATATTGTTCTTGATAATGTTTGATAATTTCAAAATATTAAATTGCATAGAACAGTGTTTGTACTCAACAAACTATAGTTTGACATGTTCAAGTAAGTAATGAATGTTGAGCATACTTGAAATTGTTTATTTACTGAATTACAAAAAATAGTAATGTGTTTAAAGAATGTTTTCTTCAATTTGAGATTTTTAGTTAACTAACTATTGTTGTTTCTGATTTATTAAGATCAAAATTTGATACATTTAATCAAGGATTGAATGTTTTGAAGTAATTTTGTGGTTAATTATAGATGTTTAAATATGATGACTAAAACTTATTGTCACCATATGCAAATGTTTTGAAATTTATTAGCAGATATATTGTATTTGGTTCTGTATACTCAACATAATTTATTTTTGTCTTCTGTAGAATCTGGACCTAGAATCTTTAATCAAAACTGAAATTCTTCCTGAGCTTACTCTTCAAAGTGAAGAAGAGACTAGTGTAAGTTTATCATGTCAGCCTGGTGCAGAGTTATTACTGGATATTGGATAACATTCCTGATGGTGATTGGTGTATACACTGTAAAACATCCCTGTTTAGTAGGTAGTACTAATTGCAAATGATATATACATTGTAACATTCCTGTTTAACAATGTATACGTTATAACGTTCGTATTTAGTGAATAGAACTGAACGTTACTGATGATGACTGGTATATACATTGTAACATTCCTGTTTACTTGGTAGAACTAAAGGTTGCTAATGATAATTGGTAATGTTTGAAATTCAGTAATTCATCATTTTTGTGTTGTATCGTTAATTTTTAACATTAATCTAAAATGTGTTTTAGGTACAGCTGTCAGTGACTCCTTATGTTGTTGGAGAACTGCATATCACTGGCCTGTCTTATGGTCTAGGTTTACAGAAGGAACCCAATGATACGAAGTCTGCAAGTGTGTTGGTGCAAGGAAAACAGCCACTGCGCGTAAGAGGGATGCGACTTAACAACACAAAAACTGAGAAGCTGAAGAAAATCTATGCCCCAGACTACAGATTTCATATGGTGATAGTTCCTCCAATGCCTCGACTTCAGGTTTGTTTTAGTTTTCTGTACTGTTCTTAATACATTCAGAATTTCTATGTTAATTTATTAAAGCTCAATTTTATTTACTTTCAGTATTATTTCTTATAATTTTTAACATCTTATATTACTTCTTGTTTACTTTATGGTCTAAATCACATTGTTTTCTTGTTAAACTAACTGTCAGAAAGAACTCTTCCCAAGAGATGGTAGACTTCTTCTACATCAATATTTTTATTGAAGGCTGGGTGGACTCATCCCTCATTTCCCCAACATCAATGTTTTCGACATGTTATCATCTTTACTGATTGCTAGATGGATTTCTTTCTTACTTTTGCATTTACACTGTTATTTAATGTATTCCTTTCTAGAGTTGGTTTTCTTATTGTAGCTGGATGAATTCTTTCCCCTTTTATTGGTATTATCAGATAAGCTGGATGTATTTCTTCCTTGTGCTGATATTCTTGCTGTACCTGGATGGATTCTTTGTGTGTATAGTATTCTCACAGATATTGAATGGATTCCTTCTTTGTATTGGTACATTGTTGAATCTGTATGGATTCTTTATCCACTTTCTTATTATCACAGAAGCTAGATGGATTTCTTCTTCTTGTCGATAGTCTTGTTGTAGGTGTATGAATTTTTTCCCCACTATGGCATTCTTGCATATGCTGGATGAATTATTTTCTCATGTTGGTATTCTTGCTGCAGTTGGATCGATTATTTTTTTACTTTAGTATTCCTTCAGATGCGAGATGGCTTTCTTCCTTATGTTGATTTCCTTGCTGTAGCTGGATGAATTTCTTTCCCACTTTGGTGGTCTTGTTGTAGGTATATGGTTTTTTTTCACCACTTTGGTATTCCTATTGAAGCTGGATGGATTCCTTTCCCACTTTGGTATTCTTGTTGATGGCTGGGTAGATTCCATTCTCAAATCAGACGAGACATAATGCCATGGTGTGTGATACATTTTTCATATTTTCATAACAATTAAAACAATCACAAGAACTTGTAACTTTAGAAGTATTACAAGTTGAAAATTTAAAGGGGCTTTGGATAATTAGTCATTTAACTAGAAAAGCAAATTATTGGCATTCAGCTCATACTGCATATAATGGTCTCATGCAATCAAATTGTATTTCAGTTGTTTTAATGTGAATGAAAGAATTCAAAGTATTACACGTTGTTAATGAACCAAGGCTGGATTTCAAAGATACTTAAATGTCTTAATCTATAGAAAACTATTTTATGAATTGAAGCCAGACGATCACTGCATGTTGGGTCAGCTTGGCTCCATTTATTTTTTATCATCTGTATTTACTTTCAGAAGAATGTTGTAGTTCTTCAGACACCTAGACAAAACATTGCATCATCCATGGTACAAGAGTATGACTACTATCTCTTTATTCTGGCTCACTGCATTAGATTCATGACAGAATTAGATACTTTTATCTACATATGGATGCAAAGTCCACATACAGATGGTTAGAAATATGCTTCACAAGGTTAATCTTTAATTCAGATACATACTGAGAGCAAGATACAACAGCTCATCTGCAGTGGTCCAATAAGTTTATGTCCAGTGGGGCAATATCAGTTTCAGAGATGATATGAGATTTAAATAACTCCACTTTCAAACAAAAGTATGACACCTATAGTAAAGGTGGACAATGGATAAGAATAAGTTTTGTTAAACTTACTGACCTCTACAATTTATTAAACAGTATCACTGGTGCCACACAGGCAGGGACTGTCCTACAACCCCTTTGTGCCCTAAGTTACCGGTGAAATTGGCCTTAATTTCAGCCTAACGGGTGATAATGCTCACACCACCTTGCTAAGATGATTAAAAAAAAAAAGAAATTAAATGAGATGGAATGTGTTTCATGGTCAGTGGGCTTCAATCCCATTGACCAAGTAAGGGATGCTTCTTGAAGATGTATCCCATCTTATTAAGTGACCCTCAGATAATAAAGATGCCCTGGAAATAGCTATATTATAAGACAGGTAAAGAATAAATCAGGTTCTTATTAGCACTGATGTTACACATGCAACATTGTATGGTGATCATTTTCTATTTTAAAGTGAAGTGTCAAATAATATAAGGATCTAAAACGAAATCTATCAAGTGGTCATTTATGAACATAGGCTGAGTGACTAATCATTTGAATTTCGGATTACATAGTTGATGATAAAATACTACCTTGCATTGATATTACAACAATGGTTTTTTAAACTTTTTAATTATGTTATGAATTCTTGTGATTCTTTGTTTAGAGCAGTGTATATAGTTTAGGCTGTGAATAGACAGCTTTTGGCAAGTGATTCTTTGGTAAAATTATTGAAAAATAAGGCATGGCTTGAGGGATTTGAACTATGAATTGCATTAGTTTTAGAACAATGACACTTTCAACAGTTATATAGAAAATTACTCTGGTCTTGAGGTTCTTCTATCATAAATCAGGCAGGTTTTACAATAGTTATTTTAAACAGATCATGTCAAATTTAGATTTGGCTTGATGGATTGTATATCACACACCACTCAGTTTTGAATGAATGTAACTTAGCTGGATCACTACAAAATGAGGCTTGGACTGAAAGACGTTGTACTGTTCAAAAAATAGTTTTTATATTGCAAATATATCTGTAAAGCTCTGTTAATTTCAGAGTCCAATGAAATCATATCCATGTTTTTCTATCTGATATGATGTATTTTATATTGTTTCTAGATTACATACCTATTTCAACATAAGTTATAAAAGGCACTTCAACAGTTTGTAACATGTTTTAACAAATAATAACTGTGTGTGCTTATTGGAATACATAAGTAATTTAGTTTTTTACTTTTGTGAGGCACAATCATCTTTTCATAATGTAATGTTTTTTTCTCTTGGCAGATAAAATTTACAGGGTTCCCAAAAAGTTTATTGTGTGGGGAAGTGATAAAATTGACTGTCCATCTGAAAAATGTTGGGCAACAAGCTTTACGTCAACTCTTTGTTGCCTCAACAACACCTGAACTATTTTCATTTGGGACTTTGGACCATGAAGAGGATAGCCCATCAGACTGGCAGGTTTACCATCAGACAACCAATCAGTCTATGCACAGTGGACCAGTCATAGCAGAGTGGCCTAATATAGAAAGAGTGTCTCATCTTCCTCTGACAGATGAATGTTTACAACCAGGACAAGACATTTCACTACCGTTTTGGGTTCGTGGCTCTGACCAACCTGGAGAACAGAAGTTACATTTCTTGTTCTACTATGAACCATCTGAAACTGCCTTTAAACTAAAGTGAGAAATAGCAGCAACTCTTTGTATAGTTTGTTTAATATAAAGCTTCCTGTAAGCTAGCAGTTCAGTCTAAAAAAAGATATTTCAAATTGTCTGTGGATGTACGTTTTAAAAACATCCAGTGAATGATCTAATTAACATCATTTTGGAAATAAGGTATTTTTTTAAACTTAAAAATGTTAGATTGGTCATTAGTAGATTTTAGTTGCTAGTTCATATTGAAATTAGACTTCATTTTTCCAAACAGAACCATGAGTTGGGAAGAGATAAATCTGCATTTAAGATAATTTTTGTATCTTCTGGGTAGATGCTGTTTATGTATAATTTTTCTACTTTGTTGAATATTTGACTTTTATATTTTTGCTATAAGAAACAGTCTGTTTATTTATTTCAGACATCGACTCCTCCAACACACGGTTCACTTCACGTTAAAACCATCTGTACATGTAGAAACTATGGCCTTGAGAAGTGGAGTGGTCCCTTCTGATACTAGATCAAACCAAGACTCAGTTAACTCTCTAATAATAAACCTTAAAGTGCAGAATATTAGTCAGGTACAGTGAAATCAAAATGACCATTTTTAATGGCTTTTTAGAACTCATAATATTGAGGACAAGTTAAAATGACTAGTTACATTCAAATAATTGGTCAGTTTAATAGTTTATATGAATCGTGACACAATTATGTTTGTGCCATTTAATAGTCTTATGAAATTTTGCTATTTAATAACAGTTGTTCATATAATTAACATCAGCCAGTTAAAGTGTTGTTCATGATAATAGTATTTTGTATGTCAGGAATATTCATTGGGTAAAGTATGATTAAATATAACAGTAATTTTTTATTTTTGGAACAATATATGCAGAAAATGTAATAGTTGGTTAATGTTCCAAATATTCTTCAGACGAATTTCAGCTATTGTGTGTAATAATTACTGTTCATGTTCAACACATTATTGGACAAAATGTACTTAAGTGTTTAATGACATTTAGTTGAGTTAAGAAGATAAGAGTGTATGATGTAACAGATAAATTGTAATGAAGAAAAGATATTCAAAAAAATTATATGTAAACCCTTTAGCCTAGTTATCTTAGTTCACAGTATTTTTTAAATGATTTATATTTTTGTATGGTTGTCATTCTAAGTAGTATATTAAGCAAGGTGTTTTTATTTTAGATACCCTATTCTGAAGGTGCTACTGTCACTGTTTTACAAGTAGCTGGAGTCAGTCAAGACTGGTCTGTTGCTGCACTTTCTGACCAACAGAAACAAGGTATAGAAATGGAGAATTTTTAAAACTAGAAGTTATGTTTGCAAATGATTTTTGGTTAAGTATAGGAACTAATTAAAGATAAAACTCTGAGTTATGAGTAAAGATAAGAAATGGGCTGATTATAAAAGGTATGGCTAAAGAAATGGACTGATTATAAGGGGTATAACTAAAAATAAGGAAGTGAGTAATAGTAAGAGGTATGATTAAAGATAAGGAAGTGAGTGATAATAAGAGTTATGACTAAAGATAAGAAATGGACTGATATTGAGAGTTATGACTAAAAATAAGAAATGGACTGATAATAAGAGGTATGACTAAAGATAAGAAATGGACTGATATTGAGAGTTATGACTAAAGATAAGAAATGGACTGATATTGAGAGTTATGACTAAAGATAAGAAATGGACTGATATTGAGAGTTATGACTAAAGATAAGAAATGGACTGATAATGAGAGTTATGACTAAAAATAAGAAATGGATTGATATTAAGAGTTATGACTAAAGATAAGAAATGTACTGATAATGAGAGGTTTAACTAAAGGTAAGAAATGAACTAGTAATAAGAGGTTTGACTGAAGATAAGGAATGGACTAGTAATAAGACGTGTGACTGAAGACAAGGAATTGATTGGTCATAAGAGGTGTGGCTAAAGACAAGGAAGTGAGTCACAGTAAGAGGTGTTACTGAACAATAAGATAACTAGGAAGCATCAGGTGTGAAACGTAATTTTGTTACATATTTGTTATGATATTCAAAATTGTTTTTTTTTAAATGAGGCTTTTTAAATGCAATAAAGTTTATTATTGCAATTAAACTGTCAGTTTGTCAGTTAATGCCATCACTTGAAATATACTGATATGATACACAAAAACAGAACAAACACTAATTTGTCACATTATTTCATTATCATACACTGTATTTACTCTGAATACACATTTCAGTCAATAAGAACCATATTGTTTCTCAAGACTCACATTGTTGTCATTCATAATCTTATTTTTATCTTTAAGAATATTTATGGATAGCATTGAAACCTAGCTACTGTTATAATTTTAATATTTCAAAGTGGTGTGTACTCAGTATTTGATATTGGATTCAATACTGTTTTGTTTCTTTGAACTTGCATAACTGGTAACCAAAAATATTGGTTTTTTTACTTTGAATTGGCATTCCTGGCAGCAAGTATACTGTTTCTTGGAACCTGAGACAAACAAAGCCATATTTTTACTATAAACTGACATTGCTGGCAACCAAAGCTGCATTGTTTCATTGAATTTACATTGTTGATGTCCAATACCATATTGGTACTCTGTACAATTTTTTGAAGGGGTGTTTGCTAAGAATCTGTTGCTACCTATAATTTACTTTTTAAAATCCAGTATCACATTGTTTTCTGTTTCTATCATTCCAATACCATCTTTCTTTTAAGTTCTGTTCTTGTCATTTAATATTGTATTGTATTTCTGAATTTACCATTCAGTACCTTATGTTACACTTTTGTGGTGATCAGTGTTCAGTGATATAATGCTAATTGAAGAAGTGTCAGAACACAGAATCTTGTACATAACTGTATAAAGTGTGAGGTGTTTGAAGTAATTATGTTACAGTAATCTGGCTAAAAAGAAGTACCGTATGCCATACGTGTGCATTCCCATTACACTACACTCTTCCCAATACTGTAGTGTTATCCTGAATCAAATTAGTTTCAACCATTTTTTGTGTACATTTTGAACACTATTGTTTATGTAGGATTAACTGAATGTCCAGTGAACCAAACGTATATTGGAGAAGTAACATTGACTGTTATTTTGAACATGTGTAGTGTTGCAAGCTTTTAGTGACCAGTACAAGTTTGTTGTATGCTAAAAGTCAGTTTTATTACTATGGTTTTTGTACTAAACACGTCTCTGAAATGCCAAAGTCAGTTCAATTCTGATTCTGTCAAGTTGAAGTGCAAGGTGTTATTTGTGAGAGGAAGAAAAGTGCTTTTGTCCATTGTACAGTTTTTATACAACCTCCTAAGTCATGTTTAATGTTTTATATGTATAAAGAAATTAAATGTTAAGAGAAAAGTCATCTTTAAATACCATGCTAGTAATTCATTTACGTCACAATGTTTTGAATAAATTCACTTTTTCAAGCCAAGAACAACCCAGTATTGTCTGGTAAATTCTCAACTCCTAACACAAACTGTGGTAAAATCAACAGTGTAGTGTAACATGACATGTTGATAACCCTGACATTAAATGTATAATATCATGTTGAATTGACTCTGTACAGAGTTGAGGAATGCACACTTGCCCCCACCTTTCCAATTAAGGCCAATGACTTTTCTATGAGCTTTTACTTATTTATAATTAGTGACACTGTGGACTGTTATTTATTTTGAATTAATGACATTTTCCTGTACACTGTTATTTATCTTGGATTGATGACATATCCCTGTACACTGTTATTTATCTTGGATTGATGACATTTCCATGTACACTGTTATTTATTTTGAATTAATGACATTTTCCTGTATACTGTTATTTATTTTGGATTGATGACATTTTCCTGTACACTGTTATTTATTTTGGATTGATGACATTTTCCTGTACACTGTTATTTATTTTGGATTGATGACATTTTCCTGTACACTGTTATTTATTTTGAATTAATGACATTTTCCTGTACACTGTTATTTATCTTGGATTGATGACATTTCCATGTACACTGGTGTTTATTTTGGATTGATGACATATCCCTGTACACTGTTAGTTATATTGAAGTAATGACATTTTCCTGTACACTGTTATTTATTTTGGATTGATGACATATCCCTGTACACTGTTAGTTATATTGAAGTAATGACATTTCCTTGTACACTTATTTATTTTAGAGTAATGATGTTTTTCTGTACACTTTAGTATTGTTTTTCAGGATGAATAATATATTTTTGTACATTTCATTGTATAATTAGGGTTAATGACCATGTTTCTCTATATTTTGTTTTTTTTTTGTGTAGGACCAATGACGGTGAAACCTGAAGAATCTTGCCATCTGTCCCTCAGAGCTGTGCCATGTGCATCAAGAAACACAGGTACTTTTTCACATCAACTGTAAAGTAGGTCTGTAGTCTTATGGTCAGAGTAAGTTTGTAAAATGTCACTGTCCTAACCTTTAAATGTTTAGCTGTCAAACATTTCTTACACTATTATCAGTTTGTAAAGTGAGAAAATTATGGATTTGAAATCTAACCAGAACACTGACAGAACTTTAGATTCTAATTTAACAGTTGGCATTATGTATTGACTGTTAAAAAGTCAACATCCAGGATACTTGAAGCTAGATATATTCCTTCACCTCACACAGAGTGTTTGTTACTCAGGACTGGAGAGTTTGTTACTGAAGGGAGGTAAGTTTTGGCTTATTAAGTTTTAAAACAAATTATGAGCAAGACAGATGTGGGATGAGATGAAGGAAGCAAAGTTTGGGTATGGTTATTTTGCTTTTTTACCTGGAAAGAAGCAGAACTACATCCAAAACCTATCAACACACACGTCTTTTCAGGTTTTTCCAAATGCTGTTGCTGGGACCAATACATCCAATGCCCAAAGTACCTTGAGAAAACCCACTTTCACTGCATGGGACTAAATAATTGCGTGTCTAATGCCCAGGTATGGGGAGAATAGGAAGGAGAAGAGATTTGTTTGATGTGGATTGTCGAGTGTCTAGAAGAAAGCTTAAAACAGGATAGTTATGTATAAATACACAAAAATTCTCTCCTTACCTCTTTCAACACGGGCTCGGTCAATTTGACCAACTACTTGATCTCTTTGGAAAAGTCAGTATAGATTTAATACTTCTATCTTTTAATATAGTCTGTTTATCTTTACAAAATTTGGCAGTCTTTAACTTAACATAAGTCTGTCACAAACAAAAAAATCATATTTTTTACTGAAGTTCTTTTAATAAACAAAAGATTTGTTCATTAATATATTGTGTATTTGTTTTGAATAGTTTCCATGCAAAGTAATTTTCATGTTAAAATTAAAAATACTTTACTCATCTAAAAAATCCCAAATTTTCTTTGTATAGTCTCTGAAATCTCCTTAAATACATTTCAAACATTTTTTTTCATTAAAACTTTATATTTTATCTGTTATTTTCTCTATCTTAACTTAAAATGTGAGTGGTCAGTTTGACTGACCTTGTAGCCACCAGAGACAGAAAATGAAATGAGTTTAAATTATAATTTTTTTTCTTTCTAGAATAACTTCAGATTGTAACATGAAACAACATCCGTTTATCCCATGTAGATTTAAGTTTGTAACAGTATATGTTAATTTATAATTAAGGTCTTCTTTTATTGACGTTTCTACTGTGTGCAACGTTGTAAGTTGTAAATTGCTAAGGGCATGTGCAACCCACATTATGCTGTTGAATAATATTACCCATCTGCTGCTTACTTGCTCATCTTGTAAAACATTATTACAAACTTTATCTATTCTAATCTTAACTACCCTATAAAGTTCCCTATTTTTACATTTTAGTTACTTTTATAATAATAAATAGGAAAAACATGAAATAAAGTACTTACCAAAGTCTTCTTTTTTTATTGCTGCTAATTCTTGAGAACACTTAAGCCTACTTTTTTATATTAATGGTAGTAGTGCACTTGTCATTAAACTTCTCACTGGAATGTTGCTTGTAGTCTGAGTGAAATTTTGAGGGATGGTGTAAAAAATAGAGAAATGAGATGCCTAGAGAAAATGTCATGTGTCACACTAGGCACAATTCAGGATTTTTAAAAATATATCCTTATAGAGTATTATATATATTATATAATATATTGTGCTATTATATATTACATATTATTAAAATATGGATTTTTAACTAAGATTTTGTCCTATACTAATTGATATAACATAAGCAAAGAGTAATTTAATAAAATTTTGATATTAAGACACTAGAACTTTGTCATGTGTAGTAAAAGATACTCGGGTTGAAAGAGTTGAAGGCTATTGTTATTATCATGAATAAGGTTATAGGAGAATAAATACTTCCCCCGTGAATGTAGGGTGGCAGAGTGGGGAGAAGAGAGGTCAATATATCTCTCATAGTTGATTTTTTTAGTAGCTAGTGACAAGTGGTATAATTGTTTTTAATTGGAGGGTAGACATTTGTGATTTTTTTTTTGTAGGTAACATGCAGGTGTATATAAAAAAGCGGAGGTGGTGTGCTAAGCAGAAATTCTGGTTTTATAGTGCTGTTAGTTGACGATTTTTCATAATATGATGCACCTATGATTGGTCCGATAAACATTTTATAAATGTAAAGAATTGTAGATGTTTTAATCTGTGAACATGGTGACTTATTTTTGAGTTCTTTATTTTTGCTAGGAGTTTTTGGTGATTTCTTTAATGTGGGAGTGCCAGGTAAAATAATTGTTTATATTGATTACAAGTGGATAATGGTTGTTACCTTTCAAAATCCAATTACTACTTGAGTTTTCAAGAGACGTTTTAATAAAGAAAACATTGAAGTATTTTGTAAATAATGTGTATGGTAGAGGAATGTCAGATGTGAAAGTATTGCGTCAGTGAAGTCAGTTGTGTTAAAATCATTGCAACAAAATTAAAGTGGTTTATTATAACTTATTCCTTCTCACAGTCCTTGATTGTCTTGTTCTTTCTAATAGTTTCCAGTCCTCAGGCTGTAATGCTCTCCCAGGTTCCATTTGGAAGAATGGAAGTAAGTGGAAGTTAGCATTTTAATCTATGTGTAAGATCAATTAGAATATGTCTATATTAAAATATATTTGCAACAAATAGTGTTCCAACCACTATTATCTCAGTCACATCCCAGCTGGTTATTTGAGCTTTGGTTTTGAGTTAAACATTTTGTCGTCAATGGATATGGCAGACATAGTGTAGTTAAAATAGTTTTATATGCTGTCTTTGTCTTGGGAAAACCATAAGAGACAGAATATAAAAAAAATATACCACTTGAAAATAGTGTAATGCTGTTGACTTGTAATTAGTACAAATCATGACATCGGCTTTAAAAAGAAGAGGTAGGAACCATTTTAACATTATGGAATAATTTTTGTTACAATGCAGACTTGAAAGTGTTACTGTGTGTTATATTTATTACCTAATCTTCACTGGTTTGGTAAAATAAAATAGCTAGTGAGATTTGATCAAGGATTCAAATTGATCAGAAAATTTTTACTTTCACATTTTGTTACGTGGGTGATGTTAGGAAAACACATTGGTTAAAAAAGTCATTTTAATAGAAAAACGTGAAACCCTATAACTAAAGTGTTTTCAAAAGGTGGAGCTCTTCTTCAAGGACAAACTAAAAAAGGTCCACTTTTTGAAACCACTTAGACTATAGGCTTTCTTATTTTTGTGTAATTATTTATGCAGATGTGAATAGTTTGTGTTTTACTAAAAGATATTCACAAATTTTCTGAGTTGGCATTATTTTATGAACATGCACTTTGTATTTAATACAAGGTGAACATAAAAGTTAAGTGTATGATTCTTCTATAACACTGCTGCCTAATAAAAGTGGCTGCACTGCTAATGGTTGGTAACTTTCACAGGTTTGCTCTAACCACACTGCAATAAATTATTGTAAATTGACTCTGACCCAACTGCTAACAGTTATTACATGTTGAAGTTTGACCATTCTGCAAACAGTTATTATGTAATAAATTGACTTTGACCACATTACAGATATATTTATTAAGACTAATTTTGAACCTGGTTTTTTTTAATTGTTACAGATTGATTCTTCAGCCACTCCCTGTTCTGACTTTTGTTGGAGGTCCCAGCTAAAGTTACCTTCCTTGTCAGAGGATGGCCTAATTACAGATAAGACACACAGTTTTCCTGATTTTCTTCAAGATGTGAAATTTGGTGAAAATAATCTATCTCAGGAAGTGAAGGCCAGCCAGAAAGTTGGAATACTTGTTACAGTTGTGTGGAAGGTATGTCTTTCTCAGATACAGAGATAAATGTTAATGTAGTAGTGTCAAACAGTCATAATAAGACATCTGTTTAAAATCAACTTTGGAAAATTTTTGTTCATAATTATCTTAATTGTTTAGGAAAATTTTTCTGCTAAATATCTCCCTGGTTTCATGTCACACTATATTTCATGTATAAAACATAAGTCTCAACTAAGTTTAGAAATATGATTTTTAGTCTCTTTGTTTTATAAATATTTTATTTTTTAAAGAGAAAATGTTTACATTAATATGATATATTTGTAGTGCAAGGTGTTTGCTGTTAAAAAATGTTATGAATGATTAGGTTAGGAATATTATTTAATGGTTAGGTTTTCATTGTCACAAATTCTTGTTCTTTGGTTAGAAAGTACTAAGTTTGGACTTGCAACATTAAAATCTAGGGTTTTATTCCATGCATTGGACACTGCTGATAGCCCAATGTGGCTTTGCTTTTAAACAAACACAAACTCTTGATCACTCAGTTAATTGCACCAAATAAAAATGATGCAACAGATTCCATGCTGCTGTCCCTTGAACTAATTTTGCAACAGATCCCATGCTGTTCTGTGAACTAATTTTGCTGTTGATGATTGTGTTCTGTCAAATGGCAAATAATTATGCTCTGTCACTCAACATGACATTTTCCATAACAAATTTCTAAACTATACATTTTGATCTACTTTCTGCAGATCTTGTAAATGTTTGTCTACTTAACAACATTTAAACAAACCAAAGACACTAAGGTCCTTTGGACCTGCATCAGGGAAAACATGACAGTTATGTTGATAAATGAGGCTGGCATGATTCCACTTTTTTGTCCATTATCGTCAATAAACTGCCAAAGTGTGGCTGGAGGCTTGTGAGTCTCTGTCAACTTAAAACTCTTGTTTATTATATTTTTAATGGTACAAAGAGATATGCTGAGCTTCATTACAGTAGCATCATTGGTTGGTGGGTCCTCTTGTTACCATGGCTCTTGTAAAGATTGGTTATTGCTCCAGATTGTTTTGTAGAATGGTTATATAGTCCATTACTGTCTTCAGTATCTTGCTATGCATGTTTATCTGCTTTCTTCCAGAATATTGAAAATTTTCTTCTTTGAAATACTCTTTTTTGACTCTCCATTTGTTTAGCAATCTCTCACTATACTGGCTTCCTACATCTGAAAGGGCGACAGCACTGTTCTCCAGACATAACTTTATATGTGGTGATATTCCATCTTCCTTTATTAACAATATGCTGTAAGCCAAGTATTATAAATACTAAACATGTCACTGCTTTTTGGCAAAGCCATTGCATTAATGCATGGAAGGAATTTTTCCAAAGTTCCATTTACTTTTTGTGGTACTTAGAGAGAAACTCCAAAGAATATTATAGAAATAACAAACTAATTACAGTGTTCTATTCAAAGAAGATAGAGGACTGAAATAATTACAGCATATTTCAAATAATGATCTTTAGTCTTGGACTCCTTACCTTAGAAAACAGACATTGAAATGTTGGAAAGGGTTCAGAATAGGGATACTAGGAATGTTATCTTGGATGGAAAGGTTGTCATATGAGGATAGGTTAAGATCCCTGTTATTACATAATTGATACATGATGATTTTTATGGGGAAACTATGGTAATTAATAATAGAAGTATTTGTCAAACATACAGCTGTCTTTGTTTTTTCCTTACAATTCTGAAACCTATTTGTCAAACATACAGCTGTCTTTGTTTTTTCCTTACAATTCTGAAACCTATGTAATTGTTTTCTCCTTTTAAGGAGAGACTGGACCTGATTTAGATAATTAGGACTGTAAAAGGAAATTATAGTATTGATGAAATATGTTTTTTTTTTTTCTATTTTATAGTAAGAATGGTAGGATTAGATAATACAAATATAAATTTTGGCAGAAAGCTTTATTCTTTTGATAGAGTGGTTGACCTCTGGAATGGGTTTTTTTCAGATGTGGTGGATGCATTTAATTTGAGAGAGTATAAGGGAAGGTGTGATAAATATTTGAATGCCAAGTAGTTTTAATGGCCAAGATGGACCAACATATTTCTTGTGATATGTTTATAATTCAAATATAATATGAGGGAATGCTCAATAGCTACAACTTTTGAAATTCTTTTAGGTAAGATTAGAATTAATTAATCTATAATATATTTTTTTTTCTTTTTATTAACTCTGTTATTGTGCACCAGCAATACAGGGCATTTGGTGTGCATATACCCATATCAGTTTTATTACTCTTCATGTCCATTTACCAGCTTACCCTCAAATGGAAATTATTTTTGGCAGGATTAAAGTAAACTAATCCATGAGACCTCAGGTGTGGTCAAAAACATCATTCCAAACAGTTTGACCTCATGATTCCAAGATTGTAAATAAGTCTCAAATTAGTTAAGATGTTACAGAGTAATCAACTAAAACTTTGTACTTAAACAAAAATCACCAAGAACTCAGAACTATTTGATGAACTGCTGTGCTACAGCTCAAAAAGTATATATTTATAAAATGTAGAATGTATTATTTGTTATTCCTTCTTTTTCCCCTCGGTGTGGATTCCTGTACGTGGTGAAGGGACCTCCCAGGGAAGGTTCTGTTCTTTCAGTTTACCTCCTCTGGGATCTAAAAATCCACCCACGTGTTCTAACATTTACATCACCATGTGCACCTGCCACCATCAAGGCAGGTTATCTTAATTGCAGGGAACGGCCATGCATTCCAAACCCTCTCTGATGTTTCCAGTGTCAGAGGTTCGGTCACTCAAAAACATCATGTTGTGGTTCTCTGGCATGCGCTCATTGTGGTTGCAAGGACCATGATGCCTATGAGTGTGAAACAGACCCACATTGTGTTAATTGTCTACCTTGTCTTTGTTACTCGACACACCCTTGGAGGCTGTAGCCATCAGTGTTTCCTTGGGTCATACCATCACTGTTTGTTCTCTCTACCTGTCACCTGGAGAGACATATGATCAATCAGACCTTGATGCTTTTATTGAACAGTTGCTGTCTCCATTTTTCATCTTCGGGGACTTTAATGGACATCATCCCCTCTGGGGAAGTCCTGGTATTGATAGGAGGGGTTGCTCTGTAGAGCATATGCTCTCTGATCACAACCTTTCTCTTTTCAATACTGGTTATTCTATTTATTTCCATGCACCTAGTCAGTCCTTTACTGCTATTGATCTCTCAGTTTGCTCCCATTCATTATTCTCCCATTTTTCATGGAGGGTTGACAATAATCCATGAGGCAGTGATCATTTTCCTATAATTTTGAGACAGACTGGTCGTAGTTGATGCCACCCAACCCGCATGTCCTGATGGAAGCTGAATCAGGCAGACTGGCCCACTTTCACTGCTTTTGCAGAACTTGACCCTGCCATCATCTGTCAGCCATCAATAGATGACTGTGTGGCAGCAGTAACTGATTGTATTATACAAGCAGCTGCTCAATGTATTCCTAAAACCTCTACACGTTTTTCACTATATCCTCGTCTGTGGTGGAATCCTGCCTGCCATATGGCATGGAAGGCTCAAAAATGGGCCTGGGATACTTTCCGTAGATATCCCACACTTTCAAACCGCATCACTTTTCATTAGGTTTGTGCACATGCTTGGTGGATAAAATGTCAAAGCCAGAAGGAATCTTGGGTTAAGTTCACAACTGGCATATCTTCAACCACCAGTTCCAAAGTCATATGGGACAAGATTCGAAAGGTCAGTGGGCAATATAATTCTGTCCCCCTCTTGATCTTACTCTCTGATAGCCAGGAAGTAGCTGATATCTGGAGCATCACTGATACTCTAGGTTAAAGCTTTTGTCGGGTATCAAGCACTTCTGCTTCCTCCATCTTCTTAGCCATCAAGACTCGGGCATAACGATCAGCTCGAAAGGAAAGAGGTGGAATTGAAACTGGCCCTTCATCAGTCTGGCAGTCCATTGGTTGGATCAGATGATGTACACTGTGACATGCTGTGCCATCTATCTCTTGCTTCTCTTGATATTCTTCTATTGTCTTACCTTTCTCTAAACCTGGGAAGGATCCCAAGGTTCCTTCAAACTACCGTTCAGTTGCTTTGATGAGCTGTCTCTGTAAGACTTTAGAGAGGATGGTTAATGCTCATCTTGTTTGGTTCCTCGAATCAAACAACCTCCTCTTGCCCACCCAGTTTGGGTTCCGAGGACAGTGCTCCACCATGGACCACCTGAATCGACTTGAAACTTCAATCAGAGAAACCTTTCTCAAACGACAACATCTTGTATTAATATTCTTTGACATTGAGAAGTCTTATGACACAACATGGAGCTGTGGCATTTTGCAAGACCTCCATATATATGGGTTACATGGCCATTTGCCCATTTTTATTAAAAAAATTTTAATGGACAGGAGATTTCAAGTTTGTGTCAGTTTGACACTTTCCCATTCTTTTCTACAGGAATTTGGAGTCCCTCAAGGCTGTGTTTTGAGTGTCACACTTTTCAGTATAAAAATTAATGCCATCACTGAACAACTCCCTCTCACTGTTGCAAATGGGCTCTGTGTCGACGACTTCCACATCTCATGTCAGTCGTTGAACATGAGATATACTGAGCGGCAACTACAAACTGCCCTCAATCGTGTACCACGGCAAATGGCTTTAATTTCTCTCTCTCTAAAACTGTTTGCATGCACTTTTGCCACCAATGGGGTGTTTATCCTGATCCTGAACTCCATATTGGTGAAGTTGTGCTGCCTGTGGTCCCTGAAACAAAGTTCTTGGGGCTTATCTTTGACCATAAGCTGACCTTTGTACCACACTTAAAGCAGCTATGGGTCAAATGCACAAGAGCACCGAACATCCTTCATGTCCTCTCTACCACCAGTTGGGGAGTGGATCGATGTTCTATGTTAAAGATATATTGTACTCTTATTCAATCGAAAATCGACTATGGATCACTGGGCTATGGCTCTGCCAGACCCCCAGCCTTGAAGATGCTGGACCCCATTCACCATCAACGACTTTGACTCTGCACTGGGGCTTCCCGCATCTCCCCAGTTCAGAGCTTATACGTAGAATCTCATGAACCTTCTCTGCACCTTTGCCATTTGCAACTGTTTTTACTATATTCTTCAACACTTCGTTCCTTACCGAAGCATCCCATGTGGGGTTGTGTTTTCCTTCCTCGGTGGGCCATACTTTTTCAGAACAGATGATATGCCATTGCTCCTTTTGGTCTTCGCGTCCAGGTGCAATTGGATGAATTGGGTCTGTCTGTCCTTGGATAACATTGCAGAATCCACTGGTCAGCCCATCCCACCATGGCTTATTTCAGTCCCCAAATGTGACCTTTCTTTAAGTCATCTGAGAAAGGCAGATACTCCCGATTGGAAGTACCGTCTTTTATTTACTGAACATCTTTCAAACAATCTTTTCATTCCAATTTATACAGATGGTTCAAAATCAGATGACTGTGTGGGCTCTGCCATGGTTTGTTGTGGTTCGATGATTGTGCGTAGAATCCCCTCTACAGCTTCTGTGTTCATTGCTGAACTGTATGCCATTTCTCTTGCCCTGGATCACATAGAAGCTAAGCAGTCTATTTATACTGACTCGCTCAGCTCTCTACTGGCCCTGGAACCGCTTCATGTTGGGTCACACCCTGTTCTCGCCGATAGTCAAAACCAACTGGCCCATTTCGCTTTATCATCAACTTCTATCCAGTTTTTCTGGATACCGGGCCACATTGATATAATTGCGGGAACGTGCTCACAGACACGTCAGCTGAATCTTTTTGCTCTGGCACTGTCATTGCTGTGCCTATTCCATATGTGGACTGTGGTCCTGTATTCAAGGGTCAGCTCCGTGCCAGCTGGCAGTTGACTTGGAGTGAGCAACGCGAAAACAAGCTTTTCCAAATAAAACCCTATATTGGACTCTGGCCGTCTAGCTTCCTTAAGGATCGGAAGGAGGAAGTTGTTCTAACTAGACTACATATTGGTCACAGTTTTTTAACTCGTTTATTTTTTTTTATCTGGAACTGATACACCAGTGTGTTGTTTGTGTAACACTTGGATCACTGTAAACCACATTTTACTTTCTTGCCGTTGTTACGACTCTCAACAACGTCACTATTTTAATTAAACGTTCTGTCCCAAGGTTTGTCCATAACACTAGAGAGTGTTATAGGTGATAGTGACACTGTCCACCTTGATAAAGTTTTGTTTTTTAAAGGCCATTAATCTTTTTAATGTCATTTAAGTTTTTAATTTATACATTAAACTTTTTTTTATGTGGTTCCCTTTTAAGAATCAGTCTCTCTAGTTTGATTTGAAATTAGAAAATGGCTGTATCATTAAATAACTCAACACCAGGACTAGAAAGGCCAACTTCAGGTGACTAACACTGCTGTTTGAACTACCCATTAGTCATCCTGGTGAGTTATTATTAAAATTTTGCTACACATCTTTTAAAACTTTTATTACTTCACATTTTGAAAATGGTCATAATGACACATAACTTGGAACTAGGACTTGAAGACCAACTTCTGGTGGCTGATGGTGGTTCTTGTACTTACCTGTTAGTCTTCCTGGCAGGCTGATGGTGGTTGTTGTACTTACCTGTTAGTCTTCCTGGCAGGTTATGATAATTACCATTATGCTACTGAAAGTCCTTTACAACTTCTCTTACTGTAGTTTCTCTTTTAACATTCTAGACTAGATGTCAACATTGGTTTTGTGCTATTTATGTTTTTAAACTCTGTTTTGTTTTACCTTCATTTCCTTTTATGAATTTTACAACATTTACTTTACCCTTACCTTTTTACAGGATGTTTGGCACAGATAGCCTAGCTGCTTTGAGCCATAAAACACTAAATCAACCAATTCCTACTTTTGTCCTGCCTTTTGAGAAAGTATCAGAACTCTTTGAAAACTGTTTTACATAAAGAAAATTCTATGACATGTTGAAAACGTTATTAGTTCAAGAATAAGTAATACATCATTAAGGTGTAATTTTTTGTAGCAAATGTGTTTTATATTTCTGAAGGCAGAGGTTCAGCATGAAGATTCCACCCAGGTGATCATGGGACAGCACCATCTGTTGGTAGAAAATGTCAACACACTAGTGTCTACGGTACCAAAACAACAGGTAATCAACATAATAAATTGCATCCAGTAGGGGTTATGTTTGAACTAGTATTTGTTTTAGTACAGTATGGGCTTATGTTGGTTTCACTGTCATCTGTAAAATAAATGTTTTGCTTGATACCAGAACATTATGATAGTTTAGGATATCTAAACCAGTATTTGTTAAAACTTGCACATTATGGTAGTTTCAGATATCTGAACCAATGAATGCAGTGTCTCTCTTTTCTGATTCCAATGAGACAGACATAGTAGGGATTGAGCAACTAGTCAAATGGACTCTGCAACACCCCTTCTGTGTGGAACATGACTTCCAGAGTAAAAGGTAACTTATATCAGTCTGTAAGAGTGATTTAGAAATTTAGGTCTTTACAACACTTAGTGTCAGTAGTTTTCGTGGGTAAATCAGAAATGAAGAAAAAAAAATGAGAAATTTTAACCCAAACATCAATAAATCAAGTTATATGTCTTATGATTCTATTGTAAGTCTGTCAGAAAATGTACTGGATTAATTAGCTTAGATCTGTGCTATTTTGGCACATTGTTATTTGTAGAATATTAAATTGAATTAAGTGTTTGTGAAACAGAAAATGTAAAAAAAAAAAATGTTATAATCCTCAAATAATAAGTTTCATATTTACTGTTTGCTTCTGGTGTAGATTACTTATTACAACATATCATGTAATTTTGTGGGGTTCACTTATTGTATCATATGAGCAACTTCATGAGGTCCACTTATTACATTGTAATGAATAACATAGTGAGGTCCAGTTATTGCATCATATCTAACAACTTCGTGGGCAGGTACCAAAGGATTAGAAGTTACCATCATCTTTGTATGTACTAACTGGTGAGAATAATAGAATTAGGGGACACAAATACAAGTTTCAGCAAGATACCAGTCATCTTCAGCTGAGACAGTTTTATTTTTATAACAAAATGGTTGGCTTCTGTGATGGGTTGTCTTTGGATGTTGTAAAGACAGTAAATTTAAGTGTGTTTAAGAGAGAGCTTGATATCTATATCAAGGGCAGGCTCTAAGATTTTTTAAAATCTGTTTTAGTAGTTTTAGTTTAGAGGATGGTATGGTCGAGATTGACCAATAGATCCCTTGTTGTCCCATAAACAATATGTTATGAGGTCCACTTACTGTATCATAATGAGTAACTTTTTGAGGTCCACATATTGCATCATATCCAGTTACTTTGTGAGGTCCACTTAATGCATCATTTCAGTTGACTTCTTGAAGTCCATGTGTAATATGGTACTGATCAATACCAACCTAAAGCAATATTGTCGTTCCATCTGAAACGAATCTCAAACATATTTCAGGAATTGTTTTTTAAATTTTAATTGAAAAATCTACAGTGTGAACAGGGTATTAGAAGAAGCAGTGTTGGTGATAAAACATAATACTTTTATGAATATAAGGTACCAGAGTATTCCTAGGTAAACTATAATCTTAATGAAATTATCCTAGGATAGGTTTTGGAAAAGTGTGAATTTTATATATTCTGTGTATGACCATGTCTGTAAGCATTTATGTATGTTTAAAGTAATTTGTATTAATTTAAGAAGCCCATGTTATTACCATTTGGGTCTAGATTAATAGGCTTATGTGTAGAAGTGTTTCATGTTTGCAAGACTTTGGGAACATTTAGTGAGGGAACAAAAAGTAAAAGAAGTGGAACCAGTACTGTGTGTTTTTGAATACTTCTGGATTCGTTACTACTACAAATGTTATTGAGAGAAAATGTTTTAATAATTATAATTGTTCAATGCTGGCAAGTATGTTCTTTTATGTATGTTGTTTGTTATTTAGAGCTAGTAGTAGTTAATATTTCATGTTGTACAAGTGCCATTGTTGTATATTGTTATATTACTGGTACCACTGTTGTTTTAAGCTGTTTATTGCTTCAAGTTTTAGAAACCCAGTGTTGTGTATAACTATATTCTAGAGCAGGGATGGGGGCAACCTTTTGGAGAGTGTGTGTCCAAATTGGGGATAATCTTTTAAAAAATTGCTGGTGATTTTTAGCAGCAGATTATCATTCATTATTATTCTGAATTATTTTAAATAAAACAGCTATAGGAGTTATTAATAACTATTGTAATTCACAATAAATAAAACTAATGAATAGGTAACAATAATAATGGGCTTTTTTATCGAAAAAGAAGGAGTCCTGTTATTTATGTTTTATTCATTGTTTTACTATTAACAGAAAACATTTTGTGAAATAATAAGGTTTGGTTCATAAAAAATTAAAAAACAAAGGAAAGGAAAATAAGCATATTTTGTTCTTAATGAAACTTTTGCTGCTACACCAATGATGACAGATATTTTATATCAGGCTTGTAATTGGTTGTTTTGAAAGCTATACATGCCACACTAGTTTCATCAGCAAGTCTGTTCATATAATTACACTTTACAAAGTTTATCACTGAAAATAATGACTTACATAAATATGTTGATGAAAGTATTGTTAATAGTGACATTGTGAAATTTTTCAGACTGTTAGTAATTTCGGGAATATAACTTGAGTTTCAGAACTTCATGATTTTGTTGCTGACTTTTTGGAAATGTGTTCTTTTTGTTCTTACTCACTTTTTTCACAAAGCTACTTATGAATAGTTTAGTAATGCTGCTTTACAGAGGAAGTCCTGCACATCACTGTTTCAGAACATAAGATGAATAATGTTTTATCACCCTTTTTAATCATGATAAATCTTTCAGTCCACGATTCACAAAAATCTCTGCTGCTGTTCCTTCCATTTGAACGTTTTGTTTCTTTGCTGGTTGAGCTGACATTCTGACAAGTTTAGAAGGGTAACTACAATTTAAAAATATCTCGCCAATTAACTTAAAACACAATAATTTAACTTACATAACATAATAGCAGGTGAAAATTTACATTGATATAAAAATAAATTTATAATTAACTAACTGATAAAAAATATACACATTCCACACCAAATAACATATTTTTAACAATATAATCCATATATTTACTGCAAAAACGTAAATGGATATTTACTGTTATTATCACTAAATATCCAGTATTCACTCACAAACAACAGAAAATATAAGCAGAGCAAAACCAATACCAACAGTTTACTTTTATTTTTATTAAAATAATGATGTGTACACTGGGTCTGCAAAGAATTCAAAACATGTTGTCTGATGTCGCATGTTCCCACAAAGCTGGTGCCAAGAGGGGGTGAGATGTCTCCTGTGAACATTTGTCACTGCTCCCAGGTTGGAAAAGAACATTTGCTGCTGCATTTGACAATAATGATAGTCATTATATATATATTACAGGTTAGCATTAAGGTTTAAAGAATCAAGAGGTGGCACTGCATGACACGTGCCAGCAAACTTCTTTTGAGTGCCATAACTGTTCTATAGTAATTTATTGTTTTACATTTGAGAGCACCAGAACTGTTTTTAATGTTTTTACGTACTTCTGGTATTTGTTGTTTGAGAACGAATGTTGATACATCATTCTGTCTGGATGCTAGTGGTGTTTTATCATTTTTCATAGGTTACTAATAGTTCCAGTGCTGTTTATTGCCCATAATTGCAGCCTTAGTCCTGTAGATGTGGAAGTTGATTTATCGTCATACAGAAATAGTGACAGGTAAGAAATTGTATGTTTTATTTCTCTGACCCACTTGCACAGATGTCTTTAGGAGATTGATATTAAGTAGCATGCAAGTAAAACAGTGTTTACATGATCAGATTCTCAGTTTGTCTTATAAGATTTATAAATGAAATATCACAGATATTAATGTTATCATAACAGTAAATAATAATACCAGTTAAATCTATTGAGTGAGTGATGTTTATCAACCCTTGGTCATGCTTAACCAAAGCTGAACAAAGTATGTCTGCTTGAACAGTACCAAAGAAAAACTTGCATTTAGATTACATGGTAAAGTTATTTTTTCTTGGGTTTCTACTTAGTTGTTTGTTTTTCTTTCTTCTTCACTGCATACTTCTGACAAAAAGACATGACACCATCTTCCTATTGGTTTTGAAAGGTTTGTTCATCATCTTGAACAAACTGATACTGTGTAGGATGAAGATCACTGTTTCCATTTGTAGATTTTTATTAACGTTTTATGTAGTTGTAAAATTAATCAGTTTATTTCATTTAATTATTTTGTAGGAAACAGCTATAACCACTTTCATTAAAGTTTAAAAGTTCTGTAGATTATTATTTAATGTTTTTATTAGTGGTTTCTTCATAGCAACATTAGGTTAATTTTGATCTAATGACTTTGGGACTGCTTTCATAATCATTCATAAAATGTAGAAATGGCATAAAAAAAACACAAAAAAATTACATAATATCAGGTCATCCCATAAGTAATGTTCGAAAATTTAACACAGAAAAATGCATCATCATTTTTGTCTTTGTAGAAGGCTTTAATGACTAAAATATGTAGTAGGACATGTATAAAAATGTTCAGACAAATAAAAGAAACTAACCTAGCTCCACTTTTATGGATCATTAATCAGATAAATCCTTATGAAGATGGATGTGTCTGAGGAGCACATTAGACATATAATGCTTTATTAGTTGAAAAAAAGGCAATAGTGCAGTAGAAACTACATGAAACATTCAAGGTGTTTATGGTGCAAAGTTTCTCAATGAAAGAAAATGTTGAAGGTGGTTTCAGATGTTCAGAGTAGGTGATTACAGCTTAAGCGGTGCACCACATTCAGGTCTTCCTGTTGAGTTTAATGATGACTTTTGCTGGGTGCACTTAATGAAGATTGTGCTGTAACAGTTGAAGAACTAGCACAGAAGTTTAATTAAACCCATTCAACAGTTCATTATCATCTGAACAGTTTGGAAAGATGTTAAAACTTGTAAAATGGATCCCCCCATGATTTGACAGAAGCCAACCTTAGATCAAGAGTGGACATTTTCACTTCTCTGGACTCTTGTGAACTTAATTCACATTTTTGAACAGGTTAGTGACTGGAGATGAAAAATGGTTGTTTTATAAAAATGTTAAGTGCCGCAGACAATAGCTCATTGTAGGTAAACTGGCTAAAGCATAGCTCAGAATGGAACTTCACCTTAGAAAAGTCTTGTTAAGCATTTGCAGGAATATTGTTGGTGGGATCCACTTTGAGTTGCTGCCACTCAATGTAACGATTACATCAGACTTCTACTGTCAACAGTTAGAGCATTTGAATGTTGCACTGAAAGAAAAGAGGCCTGTTTTGATCAATTGTAAAGGTGTTGTGTTACACCAGGATAATGCACGGTCCCATACAGCAAGGATCTCATCTACAAAGATTGAAGAGCCAGACTGGGAAAATCTTCCACATCCTCCTTATTCTCCAGACCTCGTCCCATCTGATTATCATCTATTCCGAGGTTTGCAGAACTATCTTGATGGAAAAGAGCTTTGAACACATGAAGATGTCGAAACTACCCTCTACATTCTTTTCATCCAAACCCCAAGAATTTTATAGAAGTGGCATTCAGAAGCTTGTGAATCGTTGGCAGGAAGTAATTAATAATAATGGAACATACATTATTGATTAAATAACATTAAAAGTGTTTGAAATCCTTTCTCTTTTTCTGAACCTAAAATCTGACATTACATAAGGGATGACCTAATACTTAGGTCAAGTCATTAACAGCTGTTTTAGGTGATTAAGTGTCAGGTTACAAGACCAGTATGTTGATGCACTCAATAAAAATGAAAGATTTTTTATTAGCAGTTTGGTTAATGGGATTGAGAGGTTTGTGGTTATATTGTCTGGTTAACCATCTAAAAGTGTTGAGTTGTAAAAGGAAAGGGGATAATTTGCTTTTTAAGTCCTTGTCTGCTGGTTGTTTCCCTTTGAAGTAAACTTTGTAGAGCAATAACTGTATTAAATGTTTGTAAAGAATCACTTGATTGTGGAGAGATTTTTTTAGTAATTTTGTTTATAATGTTCAAGTTAAAAGTTTCTGTTCACTGTGATCAGGCTTCAATAACATTTGTAATGTTCAAATTTGAGGGCTGTTTGTGTTTTCAACAGCTTAATTCATAGATTGTGATTAATTTATTTTATATAATACACGTTTCAGTATGTCCTATGTAAGCCTCTTAAATGTGTGATGTTTTCTTTTCTTTTTAGAGTTACAGTTTCTACCCCTAGCTCTGATATACCAGTGGAGTTGACTGCATTTAGTTGGGTCAGTCAAACTCGATACACAATATCACTTGAACCAGGAACAACAACTCAAATTTATATGAAAGCTTGCTTCAACAGCTGTGGTACATACAACTTGAGTTGTCTTCAGGTGACAGCCTCTTCTTGTTTCTCTCCATCGGGATATCTTCAAGAATGTTTAGCTCCATCACTAATAGTCATAACAGAAGCACAGCCTCACTGACAGAAACTAATTAAACATCTAGTATAACTGAATTTCATAATAGACATCTTTGAATTCTGTTGGGACTAGAATTGGTAAAAATTCTTTCGTGAAATTTTGTGTAAGACTGACGTGCTTAGCCCATCAACAGCTGATGAACAAACAATGGAAGTGATTGCTATTTTTTTTGTTTTTTGTCTGTAAATATGTAATTTGTACACAATTTTGTGAATTCCTACATTCTATCTTTTGTGATCATGTTACAAAAAAACATTTATGTAAATTGGGATTTCAGCTGTTTGGATGTTGGTTTGAAGTACTGAAATAGGTTTTTAAAAGAAATAAAGTAAGTTAGTTTAATGAACATTATAACAACTTAGAAGATGTAGTTTGGCTGTAAGTAAGAATAGAGACATTTTGGATGTGAACTTACATAATAATATTTTCATTTGTCTTAAATAATTTGCTTGTTTGGTAAGCAAACTGCCAGTATTACACGTTGTGTTATCTTAACATGGGTCATCTAGAAATTACAGATTTTAAACTTTCATTACAGGATAATATTATTAAGGAATTCTAAATTTCTCTGTTTGTTAAAACATCTTTATGACGAGAAGGCTGGGTTGTACGTTAGACCTGAAACTTATCCCTTCAGCCAACAGCAAATAAGGCCTAAAATACAAAGAATTGGTTAAAAATTGCTCTAAGGAAGAAAGAAATGTGACCAAAATGCTAACCTGATATTTTTCTCCAATCTTGTATATATACATGGTTGAAATGAGAACTTACAGAAAAAATAGTAACAAGAAGCAAAGTATTAATTTTATTTATTTGTAGGATGTGTGCACAGGGACTGTATGAAGATGTCAAAATGTGCTGATATAAGAGATATATTTTCATTTGTGTGTGTGTGTGCCGTAATTAAAGTCTGTTTTACTTGAAATATCACACCTAGTGTTTAAACTGTAACTGATAATTCATAGAATTTTAAAATCCAGTTCGTTAATTTGAAAGAAAGATGTATGATTTCTAAAGTTTAGTTTTTTAAAACTACTGTCGTACTTATAAATATAAAAAATAAAGTTTGGGATACTGTTTGTTGGAACATACCCAATAAACACAAAATGTAACGTTGACGTTGCTCCATCTTGTTAAGATGTAGAGGTGGATGTGTGTACAATATTAATAAAATACATTTATATAAACAAATATATTTCAGTTACGTTTATCAAAATCACGTGTGTCAACACAGGACATGGGGAGAAAATTATACAAATACATATACACGCACACACACACACACACACACACACAATATATATATATTGTTATAATTATCCAAACCTCAAAACGATGTAGAAACATCTCCATAAATTTATAAAAATAAATACCAACCGATAAATTCGTGCTTTGCTTATGATGTACGTTTTAAAACGGCCCGGCATGGCCAAGCGTGTTAAGGCGTGCAACTGGTAATCTGAGGGTTGCGGGTTCGCATCCCCATCCCGCCAAACATGCTCGCCCCATTCAGCCGTGGGAGCGTTATAATGTGACGGTCAATCCCACTATTCGTTGGTAAAAGAGTAGCCCAAAAGTTGGCGGTGGGTGGTGATAACTAGCTGCCTTCCCTCTAGTCTTACACTGCTAAATTAGGGACGGCTAGCACAGATAGCCCTCGAGTAGCTTTGTGCGAAATTAAAAAAGCAACAACGTGTTAAAATTATTTGGCAGCTGAAACACTGGCAAAAAACAACGTAGAAGGATTTGAAGTCTCGGCATACAAAGCTGTACGCTGTATTATGCGATCTTAAGTACAGGTATTTTTTTCACAAATGTTATGAAAATGTTAAACACTAACTATATGAAAATGGAATATCTTTCTTAATGGATGAACCCTTTTAAGTAGGCCCGGCATGGCCAGGTGGTTAAGACACTCGATTGGTAGTCCGAGACTCACGGGTTCGAATCCCCGTCACACCAAATATGCTCGCCCTTTCAGCCATGGGGGCGTTATAATGTTACGGTCAATTCGTAGGTAAAAGAGTTGGCGGTGGGTGGTGATGACCAGCTGTCTTACACTGCTAAATTATTTGACTAGCGCAGATAGTCCTTGTGTAGCTTTGCACGAAATTCAAAAACCAAAACTTTAATGGTTTTGTCGCTTTGTGAAGTTGTAACAAAACCTAATAAGTAGAATGGGAAGTTGTGTTTAATTTTAAAGTGTTAAAACAATAAATGACTGTAAACAAACTATATTAACAAACGATTTCTTTCGTATAAACACCTTATCCTTCTGGTTGATCACAATCTTTGATTAAAAACTTGAATTTATAAAATAGTAAATTTTAAAACTGTTGTAAAAAGAAAATCTAAAATTAAACTGTTGTAAATGTGTATAAGTATTTAAATCGTATTTGTATATCAGCTTCAGCTGAGACTTGTGATTATTTTCTTTCGCGCAATGTGTTAGCCCTCGCGCATCGAAAAATTAATTTATTCGTGTGTGACTATTAACACAAGAAAAAGACCCCAAGACGTGGAAATATTGTTTCAAAGAGTTATTGTAAGAAGTTAAAACACGTTAATAAAAGAAATTTTTTAACGGTGCTTATTAATGCTAATTACAATATATTATATAGCGGGTAAAATTGTTTCGCGTACGAAGTATATTAAAATTGTACGCCAAATTGTAGATTTTTAGGTTCCTATTTGAATTTGTATGGAGTTGTAATGGTATTGCATTATTTATAAGGCACGGAAATATAAATAATTAATTTAATGTGATTCGTTGCTTGTTTATTTATGTTATTGAAGTAATTATCTTTAAAATTAATGTTATGAACAATGTACGTTAAATGCCGTTAACTTCTGCGACCGTGTAAGCGTAAAAGCACCACTGTTTAATTAACCAATGGGAATATTGAATTTTCATTCAAGCTAACACTCATACACGCAAATGATTGACGTATTGTTCTCTTAATTACATAAACTTAGTAGTATACAAGAAACAGAAATCCACAAAACTTAAGTTTAAGATTTATGACTACACAACAATCATATTTATTAAAGTAGATAATGTAGAAAAACCGTAAAAAAAGGGTAAAAACATTTAAAAATGCACAATAAACTATATGGTCAAGAATAAAAAATCACTTTTTATTGTGTATTTTTAATCTTTTTTTTTTCCTTTTAACGTTTTTTATTTTATGTACAGGTTGCCTTGACCCCATTTTCAGTCATGCAAATATTTGAGTCCTATGTTTTACGGTCATCCTATTGGAATTTCTGTATTATCAAACGGTCGATCTGTTTATTTTATTTGCGTTGTTTACGAACAACAAAAAGCTGTAGTATTTACTTTTGGCGTTTGCGATCGATTTGTTTGTTAGGTTTTCTACTCACTGTGAGATACAATTATCAATTTAACTTGATTAAATTCATGTGGAGTCGCAAAAAATTTGCTTATAACCTTACTGAGAATCGCAAAACAACAACAAGAGTAACGTTCAATGTTGCCCGATATCACATTTTATTGACAAAATTACTTCAAAACTAAGCCAGATTTTGTAAATTAACGAAGTTTACGAGAAAAATGCTTTAACAATATTCAGCATTAACGTGATTGCACATATAAACTAAATTTCAGCACATTAAACAAATACGAACAATTCCCAAATGGAATAGTATGCATTTCAACTGACTTTTCGTACTAGGAAACTAAGTAGCATATCGCATACATATAAACCACGACTGTAATGGTAAGTGTAAATTAGATTCATCTGTTATAATCCAGAACAAATCGTACGCATTCAAAATGTTTGAACGAAGTTTCACTCATTGGATGATTAGTATGTTGTCATTGCTACATTATTAAATTACTTGCTAGTAGTGAAGGACCAAACTAAGTAGTAATTATCGTAAATTATGTTATCTCTGTATTCGTGATATGAAATGAAGTAAATACATGTATTATTTGAAGGCCAAATTCCAACTTTGAAGCCAACGCTAATAGTTTAAAAATTTGCTTTTGTCTGCCGTCTGCAAGGTTCTTCAAAAAGGACATTTTTAGTACGTATAGAACACAAGTATTTTAGAACATGCCCTACGGCCAGTGATTAATTAAGCCTCCGAATACGTCTTGATTAACAAGCTGATGCCTGAAATCAAAGTTTGTAGTCGGTCAAAAATGTAATATTTGTATTGACCTTGGTACATATACTGATGATATAGTCTTATTTTACTAAATACACTAAGCTGTACAAAAATATTTCGCAGTAGAGTAAAACAAAATTTTAAATCTCAACAGTAGCTGGTGAGATGATAATCTGACTGCAACGTTGCTTTTAGGCCTGGGTTAAAAAAAATATCCTTTAAAGTTTAAAACATCTATCAACATAATCATTATTGGTTTATATATCAAACAATGTCAAACATAGGCCTCGTTAGCTATGAAACTTTCCGTGTACGATGATATGTTGTCACTTGATGTGCAACTTTCCATTTTTTTTCACACCCTCTCAAGTTTACCTTAAACGATTAACTATTGTATTAAACAGTTGATTCAAAGTAATATAATCGAATATCTTACACTTGAATTATTATTATCTCAACAAATGTTTCGATTTACCTTAACTAGGATGGAATGATCGCGACTTTTACACAAGAACGCAGAAAAAACACTAGAGTTGACCTTTTTCTCTTGACTTGTTAATAGGTTAAAGAAAAATTATTATTGTTTTAGTTTCTGAAAATCACTTACTTCTAAGCAGGAAAACTACAATAAACTTTGATGTAAATATTTAATAAATAACAATAGATTAGTAGCATGAATTAACAGAGTTTAATCATAATTATAATAGCCCTCAACTTTAAATTATAAAACCATTTTTTACGTGAAAAGTTCAGAACCAAACAATACAATTTGTTGTTCTTATTTGTGTTCATGGGTTCGGTTCCCTTCGGTGGGCTCACAGGATAGCCCGATGTGTCTTTGCTCTAAGAAAAACACAAACACACTTGTATTCACACACTACATTGTGAACCTTCTAATTCGTAGTTATTGTTTATATTAATCTTGGGAATATATATACTGCTGGCCACAATCTTAAGGCCAATGAACATAAAAAATATGCATTTTGCGTTGTTACACTCAACCAGTTATTTGAGTAGAGCTTCGAAAGATGAAAATAAGAAAAGGGAAAATAAAAAAAATGTTTTTAGCATTTAATAGGGAAAATGTGAACACTATGAAATTAGCCTAAATACTAGCTGGTTAAAAGTTTAAGACCATACCAAAAAGAAGTCCTAAACAGGGTAGGAAATGCCCAACAAGAGGTCTCAGTGGAGAGTTGCACGGCCATCATTGCGAATAACTTCAAACATTCGCTTTAGCATGGTTGATATAAGCGTTTGCAGAAGGCTGGTGGCCCGACATGGCCAAGCATGTTAAGGCGTTCGGCTAGCACAGATAGCCCTCGAGTAGCTTTGCGCGAAATTTAAAACAAATCAAACAAACAGAAGGCTGGCTTGAATGTTATTTCAAGTGAAGAAGGGCCTGGCATGGCCAAGCGCGTTAAGGCATGCGACTTGTAATCTGAGGGTCGCGGGTTCGCATCCCCGTCGCGCCAAACATGCTCGCCCTTTCAGCCGTGGGGGCGTTATAATGTCATGGTCAATCCCACTATTCGTTGGTAAAAGAGTAGCCCAAGAGTTGGCGGTGGGTGATGATGACTACCTGCCTTCCCTCTAGTCTTACACTGCTAAATTAGGGACGGCTAGCACAGATAGCCCTCGAGTAGCTTTGTGCGAAAATTCAAAAACAAACAAGTGGTGAAGATGGCTTTACGAAGATCATGCACTTTTGGAATTAAATTTCATTTCTATAGAGTTCCCTTGCCATCCAATCCCAAAAATTTTTAATGGGGTTCAGTTTGGGCGAACACGCTGAATGGTCCAAAAGAACCACGTTATTCGCCATGGAAAAGTTCTTTGTCCTGCTGAAAGATCTAGTCATTTCCACACAAGCGAGGGCCTTCAGTCAATAAGGTTGCTATCTCTAACATACCAATGTAGCCAGCTGCTGTTTGACGCCCCTGTATAACCTAAAGCTCCATTGTTCCATGGAAGGAGAAAACACCCCAGTGCATGATGGAACTTTCTCCACTGTGTCGTGTAGAAAATGTTTTCTGTGGGATATCCTTATCATGCAAGTAATGTTGGAAGCCATCCAAACCATCCAGATTAAACTTTTTCTCACCAGAGGACAAAACCTTCGTCCACTTTTCTACGTCCCATGTTTGGTGGTTCTCAGCAAAGTTTAACCGAGCTGTTTCGTGGTGTGACCTTTGAAGATGTTTACGGTTTTTAAAGCCTTTCTCTCGTAGATGCCGTCTTATTGTTCTTGAGCTGCATTCTGCGTCCGTAAGGGCCTTAATCTGGTTCGACGATCGACTAGTGTCTTGCCAGACAACCTATCGAATCCTCCTGCTCTATGCCGGCGAAATTTTCTTTGGCCGACCACTTGAAATTCGCGTTCCGTTTCCCTCAGGGTCTTTTAAGAAATTTGCAACAGCATTTTTACTACACCCAGTCTCACCAACGACGGCACGTTGAGAGAGACCTTGCTTTTGCAGCTCGACAATTCTGCCACGTTCAAACTCTGACAACTTTTTAGCCTTTGCCATGTTTTTACCCAATGTAACACAGGAGATGTCAGTGGGTGATGTTGACAACGCTAATGCTTGAACACAAATGACTAAATTTCGTTACGTGTTTACCGATTACCGCTTCGTTTCAGTATGATCTTAAACTTTTGACCAGCTAGTATTTAGGCTAATTTCATTGTATTCAAATATTCCTTATTAACTGCTAAATCTATAAAAATTTTCTCTTTTGTTATTTTCATCTTTCGAAGCTCTACTCAAATAAGTGGTTGAGTCTGACAACGCAAAATGCATATTCTTTCTTTTTGTTCATTAGCCTTAAGATTTTGGCCAGCAGTGTATTTTACAGTTTCAGTAACTGGCATCCGTAGCAGCATACCAATCGTGTTTCAGAATTAAACGTTAAATAATTGACCTTTTTTACCTAAGAAAATAATAATTTATAATTTTGAACAGTTGACAACTGGCCAATTATTTCACGAGTTTTATTTTTCTTATACAAACGATAGAACGTTGTTCTTACGGTTCCACATTTACAGGTTGCCATTTCAAGTTTTTCTATTATTTATTATTTCTGAAAATAATATGGAACCGCCTATCTCTTGTTGAAAAAATCAAATAACTTCGAAATTTGTTTCTTTGTAGTTTAAGCACGAACCTCTATAATGGGTTATCTGTGTTGTTCTCACGACATGTATCTAAACCCAGTTATAAACATTCACACTTACTACTGTGCCATTGCGGATACAGGGGTGAGGCATTTCGAACTTGTTTGTTTGTTTTAAATTTTCGCGCAAAGCTACACGTGAGCTACATGTGCGAGACGTCCATAATTTAGTAGTGTAAGACTAGAAGAAAGGAAGCTAGTTATCAACACCCACCGCCAATTTTTGGGCTACTCTTTTACAAACAAATAGTGGGATTGACCACATTATAATTCTCCCACGGCTGAAAGGGCGAACATGTTTGGTGTGACGGGGATTTTAACCCGCGATCTTCAGATTACGAGTCGATCGCTCTAACCACCTGCCGTGCAGGGCCCACATTTAGATTTTTTTCCCATAGCTTTTATGGCTAACAGAATGATATTGTTGTAACATTTTTTTGTTGGATAGGTTTTTTTAAGTGTGTTTTGTTAATGGTGTTAATAGCAGTCCACTTAATAATGTATTTCTCCAATAAGTTTGCTACAGACTACAGATAAAATTTCAATAGAAACTGTAATAATGATATATACTTCACTTGCTGTTGTGATCCATAGTTTTAATATTGTGTCAAAATGAACATAACCTGCAGTAACTTCCGTTAAAGAGATTATTTATTACCATTATGTAGATTGGGCATGGTGGGATTTTTACAAAAAAAAAAAGAAAGAGCCCACTCAACCATACAATAGGTTACAATACTTATGTATAAAGTGGTGTTATTTTAACTAAATTTTGAGATGGCAATCCTATCATGAAACATAATATAAAACCCGGTAATCAAAGTATCTAATTATGTAACGCACATGCTGCTTGCATATATACCTTGCACAGAAGGTTTATTCAAGTTTCTTCATTTAACTCAACTGATTTTAGTTATTTTTATTACAGTAAATAACAATATACTTAAAAAAATAATAAATACGTATTTACGTGTGGGTCTCGTACTTTTTTGCAGTCGAAGCTTCGATAAAAGTTAACCCTGATTTTTTGGTGGAATTGTTAGTACTTTACTGAATCTTTATTTCAGTATTTATTTTGGAGCACAAAGTAAGAACATGCAAAAAAAGAAGACAATGCTCTATAAATATGTAAGTTAAGTTTTTTTTTCCAACTTAGCTGTAAGTGAATTAAAATATTTCCCCTACTTGGTCAAATTTAGCTCGGTGATGGCAAATTTAAATCTGTGGGACGAATAATTTAAAAGTTATCGTTAGAACGACGCAGCTTATTATGGAATTCAGTACGTTAAAGTGTCCTAGTTTTACTGGTTAAAGGTGATATATTAGTAAACATCTGAAGGAATGACTGACCTTTTTGGAAAGAGTGTGTGATATGAAGGCGTGGCATGTGAATTCGACTTATTGATTCATATCTCTGTAAATCAGAGTGTTCAGAAACTATAAAATTAGATTGATTTCGCAATATTTATGTGATAAATTTGTATTAAACCTACACATTCAAATTCTAAGTGCCATGGGCATAGGCGATCAAACTGGTTCACAAACTGGGCAATTGCTCGGGGGTCCACACGTGGAAGGGCTCCCGATGCTATGCATTTTAATCTACTTCTGAGTTTTCTTATCATTATGGGGTTCCATTTACCGAATTCTGCCCGGTGATTCAGAATGATTAAGAAAACTGAAGACTGGGAACGTACTTAAATACATCCTTTTGAAATTAAGACACTCATATAGTATTAAAATCGATTCATTAGTTACGTTTTAGTACTGCAATTATTGACATGACTTGATTATAAAACAGTTTAATTAAAGGTCAAAATAAATTCCATAATAAGATCACGACTTGCGACCTCTGCATCCAGGGGTAAAGATGATAATTTATAAAATCCAGGTAATGCCTCAACTCGTCACCAGGTAGCCTCTCAGTCAACTTGTCTGAGAGAATATCCTCAAGTTTGCTAATGCCATTGTAGGGTATACCTTCTTCAGAATGGGCTTTAATCATCTGCAGAAGCAGTGGTGCTCTTAGTGAGTCTTCACTTTCAAACATTGGACTTGGCTAACTGGATCGAAATGCCGTTACAACTCAGCTACAACTGTATTCCAGTCCTGCAGTTGTGTTTTGCTCAAGTGCTCGATAGAATCATAAGCTGTACTATCCAATCTTAACATCAAATGTTGTGTCACTTGATTTTGAGTTTGTCTGATCTAGGCTGTGACATGCTTGAACTGCTTTAGGAAATAGTCCAACTCTATAGATACAGCCATAAACATAAAGGGTGTCGTCTGTTCAGCTAATATAACAGTGATATGTGATTTTGGTGTAAACCTCTTATCCAGTCTTGTGCAACATCAAGCTTAGAAGTCACAAGCACCAAGAGAGAGTATAGTGGAGGATTAGGTCCCTGTCCTTGGGTGATAGAATGACAAGTTATTAGAAGCAGCTCATCAATCGAGTCTTTGACCCATGGGCACTCTGGGTGTACCTCAACCTCTAGAAGCTTATGGCTCTCTCATGGTTTACCAAATTGATCAGTTTGTGTCTACTGCTCCACCTGCTGGTAGAACATCTGTGATTGGTGGATATTGTTCGCCAGTGGTATCTTTAATCTCTCTCAGGTGATTTCAGAAAGCAATAACCACAGCCTAGACTAGACTATTTTTATCAGGAAATGCTTGAAAGTTCTGTAGAGACCATCTTATTTTGTCATGAACTAGCCTGACTACACGCCACCCTCGATAATCTATAGCATTCATTATTGTTGTGCACTGAGGTTTAACCTGAGGGAAAATGTGATTTTTGGTCACACAAGATTACTTTGTAAATCTAAAGCTGCACAAGAAAGAAATCACGCTCTTTTGCAGTACTGGCAAAATTTTTGCATTCAGGAGGAGACTTTTTTAAGATCTGACAGCCATCTAAATCTTCTTTTCTTCCTGGTCATAAATCTTTCGTCTGATGAAAATACCCTTTTTTTTTGTATGCAGTTTTAACTCAGTAACATAAGATTTCAAAAGAGCACAAGTAAATAAACTTATCATGATAAATTTACAAGACACTCCATAAAAGTGAATACTACGGAAAGAAGGTGGTTTACCACTTAGGCAGCGATAGAAAAGTTAGTTATAAGCAATAAAGCCAAACCTACACAATAATTTATCTGAAACTGCGGAATGTCAAAAATAAACAAGAGGGAATCTCAATAGCCACGGTTTGTTTGTTTTTTGAACTTCGCGCAAAGTTACACGAGGGCTATCTGTGCTAGCCGTCCCTAATTTAGCAGTGTAAGACTAGAGGAAAGGCAGCTAATCATCACCACCCACCGCCAACTCTTGGGCTACCATTTTATCAACGAATAGTGGGATTGATGGTCACATTATAACGCCCCCACGGCTGAAAGGGCTTAGCCGCGACATATGAAATTCTTTTAGGCAGAATTAGATAGAGTAAATTAATATATGAGATACTTTTTTTTTCCTTTTTGTTAAATATTTTTTTGTGTGCCAGCAATATCAAGCGTGGAGCGAGCGTATAGCCAGTTTGATTTTAATTCTCATCAGGATTTCCACCAGACTACCCACAAACTGATATTATTTTAGATAACTGTAATTAGATCTCGTATTGGTCGAGAGGTGACGGGAGCTTTGAACTAAAACATTTAACCTGAAAAAGAAAACAACAAAAAAACTCATCCGCTGCGTAAAACTAAGAAAACTAAAACCTGTTCTCGCTATTAACGACGAACTTTCTTTTGCACGAGACTCAGTCAGTTTCCGAGATTCAAGTTAGGCCATGTACTAAGTAAATAAGTAACGTACAATAAGGTTAATAAATGTAAAAATCAGCATAGTATACTATTAACAGAACATTACTTGTTCCTCCCAGGCTGATACTACAATTTCGTCCCTAAGAAAAGGAAGGTTCACAAAATTATTGATCTTCCCTCTTAAACTCTTGTGGTCCGGCATCGCCAGGTGGTTAAGGCACTCGACGCGTAATCTGAGGATCGCGGGTTCGAATCCCCGTCACACTAAAAACATTCGCCCTCTCAGCCGTGGGGGGCGTTATAATGTAACGGTAAATTCTACTATTCGTTGATAAAAGAATAACCCAAGATTTGGCGGTGGGTGGTGATGACTAGCTGCCTTCCCTCTACTCTTACGCTGCTAAATTAGGAACGGCCGGTGCAGATAGCCCTCGTGCAGCTTTGCACGAAATTCAAAAACAAACAACACAAACTTAAACTCTTGAAACTGCTGTTGCCAATTTATTATTTATTCTTGTATGATATTCGTAACATCTTACCAAGTTATTTACATCCTTGTATGATATTCACAAATAGTTCAACCGAGTTATTTGAATTTTTATATAATATTCAGATATACTTCACGAGTTCTTTTACATTCAAGTATGATACTCATAAATAGTTTACGAATCAGAAATAATATAATTTGACATCTAGATAAAAGTAATATATATATAAATGTATACAGCAAAAATAAATCCAGGCCGCAGGTATAATAAAAATTAGGTATTTACCAGTGGAATTAAAAGACTCATTAACAGTGGGTGGAGCTAACCTGTACTCGATGTGACATACCCTGCAGCACAGGTATCTGCTGCTACAATTTGTGTAGACTGACGAGCGACGAGACTTTCTCTACTACACTAAAGAAATTATTTTAGTTTTTATATACATATAGCTAGAGGCACATTTTCTCTCTCTGAAACATAAATTGTCTGAGATAATGAGATTGGTCAAGAGACACTTACGCCCATTGAAGACTACTAACCTGGGCCACTCTGTTTCCGCTTCGCGTACTTCGCTGTATACATTACTCTATAGTTGAAAAACATATGCGTGGCATCTTGCTTTCTATTGAATTGCGTTTCGCAGAACCAGTGCTGAGCAGACCTATGTTCCACCTAATTTATGTTTTTTACCGTATTAAGAAAAAACGGATCTGGACAGAAAAGCTGAAATAACAACAAAGCATTGCTTTAAGAAATATAAAAAATGGAATGAACTGGAATTTAATATAATTAGTTCAAAGAAATGTAATGTGCTGCAGTGTAAAGTTCTGTACTGTAACATAAAGCATTTTTGTATATACGTTTTTGTTCCATAATGTATGTCACTCACTGTACGATTATTCTGTTTCAAACCTTCTTTTCACTTTAATGTTGTTGTGAAATAGATAACTACGATTGAGATTAAAGTAAACCAACTACTACTTTTTAATATCGTTGTTTTGTAATTTATTTTAGACGAGTCTCCGATTTACTATATTACGTACTACGATTTTAAATACCCGGATATTTTAATTTTAATTTAGAAGTTAATTAAATGCCGATATGTATCACATTTATAATATTTTCCAACAAGATTGATACACATAATTTCCTTTCTTAACATAAATATATTTTAATATATAAACAATAATACAATTTTTAATAACAATTATTACAAATAATGATTTATATACAAAATGCTTACAAACTTACAAACAATACTGAGTCTTCTGTTTGGTCTGGAACTGAATATTTTATCGACGTTTCACGACGAGCGAATTAATTCTATGTTGATACATCGGTACAACTCACTTGACGGGGAAGCCAGCTAGCTCTATTCTTGGCTGACCTCACGCTTTTTACAAGCTGACTTTTCATCGAGGAAAATATCATATGTCCTTGTGGAAATATTAACGTCCGAAGTTAATTTTCTGAAGTTGAAGTTTGTAATGTTCGAAATCTCTAAACGATCCTGGTCAAATACATATATATAGTGTTCTGATTAATAAACATTCATCAGCGTTATAGCTTCCTGGGCTTATAGTATACTCACTGTGGTAAACCAACAAAAGTGTTAAACTGTTTCTCCGCGTATTGCGATTTATAAAATTTAAGGCAAGGTTTTCGAAAGTTCAAGTGATACTAATATTTAGTTACACATAAGGTACATTGTTGATTCTTACACTCGAGAACTTTCTACAAAGTTAGAGAATGGAAGGGAATTTCGCAACACATATTTAACACCGTAAATTACATGCATTTCTAAATATATATTCAACTGAAACAAATATATGTAAAACAAATATGTAATATTAAATCCGTTACAACATTATACAAATATTGTTTCCGTCATAACTAGCCAATATTTGTATAATGTTGCAACGAATTTAATATTACATATTTATTTTAATATATATGTTTGTTTCAGTTGAATGTATATTTAGAAATGCATGTAATTTACGGTGTTAAATACGTGTTGCGAAAGTCCCTTCCATTCTCTAAATTGGCTAGTTATGAGGGAGACAAACGACCAGTTGCTTCCATAACTGGTCAATAACTGATTCTACTCTAATTTATACTTTTCGTTTTACCAAAGCTTAATTAGCTCTGTCACATATATATATTTAGCCTACATCCTCGGGCCTACATTATCACATATTAAAATTTTAAAGTCTGAAGTTTTGTTGAAGATTTTGATCTCATTTTAAGAATCAGTAAGATTCAGAAAGTGTTTAACATTCAAAATAAAACAACTATCATCAGTTGATCATACTCACGTCAATAGATGTGTAAAATTTGAATCAGTTTAAGTTCAGTATACTATTTGCCTAGACTGCTGGAATTTGCGATGTTGGTCGTAAGTTAATCCTAAATGTTTCTTTCTGTTTGTTTCTTGAACTTCGCGCAAAGCTATACGAGGGCTATCTGCGTTAGCCGTCCCTAATTTAGCAGTATAAGACTAGAGGGAAGGCGCTAGTCATCACCACCCACCGCCAACCCTTGGGCTACTCTTTTACCAATGAATAGTGGGTTTGACCGTAACATTATAACGTCCACACGGCTGAAAGGGCGAGCATGTTTGGTGTGACGGGGATTTGAATCCGCGACCCTGAGATTACGAGTCGAACGCCTTAACTCACCTGGCCATGCTGAGGCAATAGTCCTAAATGAATTAGCGCGATCTCACGCATCTATAGCAGTAACCTTGTCAACTGGTTAATCACAGCATGTGATGCATTGTTGGCCAATCACAATGGAGAATCCATTTTTGATGTTGATTAAAAATATCGCTATAATAACAATAATAATTTTTAAAACATTAATAAATCTTATTTTGAAATATTTTTGTGCTTCTACCACTAATTGCAATTATTTGAAAAGGACACACGTGACCCCCAATACAATAACAACTGCTTGATTTAAACCAGCTATTTTACAGAGATAGTTAATTAGAAATATGATGCAGTGAAAGGATGGATATTTTACAGCACTGACTAAAGAGAGCATGCGCAGTGGGAAATATTTGAATTTGAAGGCACTTTATTTGCTATGTTAACTGTAACCATTGTTTTGAAATTGAAACAGCGATTTTACATAGTAATTACACTCACGTTTCTATACTTCATTCAAAGGAGCCGTCACTATTGGATCAATAGATCCATCTTCCCTCGATTCCATCACCTATGGTAGTGACAGTCGTCTTGGATGCTTCTGTTGCACATAGAAATTATAACAACAATTTTACTGAAAATGTTTAGTATAATAAACGTTACATTTCCTTTCAGTAATTTTGAAAGTTTAACAGTTTAGTTGTGATAAATCTTTTGAGTATAAATCTTAAAATATGATTCATATTATAGTGATTTAATTATTGTGAACTTCTTGTTGTATTTTAAATAATTTGGTTTGGTTATTAATGCGCTCACTCGCCTGTTATCTTTAGATAACGAAGTAACATTCTAAAAGCAATGCCGACTTCATTAAAAGCCTTCAGTGAGAATTGTGATTTTTTTTTTTTCACTTTGCTTTGATTATTGCAAAAATCTCGTTTTTGTTTTGTTTTTTTAATAGATAGGGCACGAACCTGGTAAAATTTATTCAGCAAGCAACATTCTATCAGTTACGACAAAATTATAAAAAACGAACATCATGTTTATCGGTCACAATATAAATTACATTTTTGTATTAAACTTCAAGCCTAATGGCATGAATTCCGCGGGTGTTGTCCTTAGCCTGAATAAAGTGTGTGGACGGTTATGCTATCAAAATAACATTTTATGACGAGCCTGTTTTACTTTCATGTTTATAAGGATAGATGTTAATCTTTCGCTGCTTGCACGCTTTTGGTGAAATTAATTAATTAACATTTGAGTATTTATGGCACGTTCACGTGAAAGAGTTTGTTTTGAATTTCGCGCAAAGCTACTCGAGGGCTATCTGCGCTAGCCGTCCCTAATTTCGCAGTGTAAGACTAGAGGGAGGGCAGCTAGTCATCACCACCCACCGCAAACTCTTGGGCTACTCTTTTACCAACGAATAATAGCATTGACCGTCCCATTATAGCGCCCCCACGACTGAAAGGGCGATCATGTTTGGTGTGGCGGGGATTCGAACCCGCGACCCTTGGATTACGAGTCGAACGCCTTAACACGCTTAGCCATGCCGGGCCATGAAATAGTAATAATGACAATCCATGACTAAACAAAATGGGAACATTAGCGCCCTTAGTGAGAAAAAACAAAACAAAAAACAGTTAAGTGAGAGATGTTTGGCTCGAATTTTATTGGACTTTGTAAATATTAATATCACAGCAGGCTTAGATCTACTTTGTGACATTGATGGATAATCGGTGAGCGGAACTATAGTTGAATATTTATTATTTATATAGACAGACTCCAAATTAGTTGACAGAAAATGATTTACAGCACATTCCAGCTTGTTTTAATACAACCTGAATTGTTATACATTGCGTAAAATTTGAGGAATGAATGCATGGATAGTATTTGAAAAATGCTACCATTTACACTTGTTATTTTTTACCATTATGTCATGTTTTTACAATCTATATACCTGCATGAAGTTTTTCTTTATCTCATTGTCTGGTTGAGTGTCTTTGTGAATGTGAGAGACAGGAAATGAAACTATAATATTTCTCTCACTAGTCTAAAGTACCCACCTTCTAAGAAACTGTAATATTTCTCTCACTAGTCTAAAGTACCCACCTCCTAAGAAACTGTAATATTTCTCTCACTAGTCTAAAGTACCCACCTCCTAAGTAACTGTAATATTTCTCTCACTTCCTAGAAACTGTAATATTTCTCTCACTAGTCTAAAGTACCCACCTCCTAAGTAACTGTAATATTTCTCTCACTGGTCTAAAGTACCCACCTCCTAAGAAACTGTAATATTTCTCTCACTAGTCTAAAGTACCCACCTCCTAAGTAACTGTAATATTTCTCTCACTAGTCTAAAGTACCCACCTCCTAAGTAACTGTAATATTTCTCTCACTAGTCTAAAGTATCCACCTCCTAAGTAATGCATTTAAGTCCCGTGTCTCATAATCCGTGTGTCGCGGGTTCAAATTCCCAGCATACCAAACATGCTCGCCCTCCCAGCCGTGGGAGTTGGCGGTAGGTGGTGATGACTAGCTGCCTTCCCTCTAATCTTATACTGCTAAATTAGGGATGGCTAGCACAGATAGCCCTCGAGTAGCTTTGCGCGAAATTCAAAAACAAACAAACGAAAACAAACAAACCTTCCAAAAGAATATATGTAATGACCAATCACGTAAGGAAAAGCTTTGTTGTATACTTGAGCAACTCTCTGTATCGAAGACGAATTAAAAGAAGATTGAATTTTCGAAAACTTTTAGATATTAAAGAGTTTCGATCACACTTTATCAGGGTAGCATTTAATTTTAGATATTAGGGAGTTTCGATCACACGTTATCAGGGTAACATCTAATTTTAGATATTAGGGAGTATCGATCATACGTTATCAGGGTAACATCTAATTTTAGATATTAGGGAATATCGATCACACGTTATCAGGGTAACATCTAATTTTAGATATTAGGGAGTATCGATCACACGTTATCAGGGTAACATCTAATTTTAGATATTAGGGAGTTTCGATCACACGTTATCAGGGTAACATCTAATTTTAGATATTAGGGAGTATCGATCACACGTTACCAGGGTAACATCTAACAGAACGTCCGTAAGATGTGGATGTTTTAGGGTTACTTCTTTATTTACTTCAATTTAGTTAATGGTTGCAAATAAACAAGTGTTAACTCAAAATAATCAATGGTTAAGTAAAAATGGTTGCCGAGAGGAGACCTGTGGTACAGTACCATGTGGTTGTTAACCCTTAATAAATAACCTTTCCTTACTCTAGCGGACTGGATCTACCAACTACTCACGAAGAATGATTTCTGGTAGGAAATCGAATACAAAAGAATATTTTGCAACAAGTCTGGTGTTGTTGTGTTAATCTTAAAGCATTATTTAGTGCAAGTTTGTTCAACTTGCAGCAAACTTGGCGTTCTTTTTAAAATCCCGGAACATCAGTTCTTCATGTGTTGAAGTAGATGTGTAACTGCTTATCCTTACAGCTTTATCAAATTTCGCGCGCTATCCTGCGATTTAATTGAGCGTTATACTGATGTTAGAAACTAATAAAAAGTTAAACCGTTGTCGTTTAGAGTTAATATACAATATAATGTATTTTTCCAATCTTTGTGCATTTTTTTTTTTTATCAAGTCAAGGTCTACGAGTATAACACGTGTTCTCTAAACTCGATAAAACCGGTCGTGATTATGCAGTCAGCCAACAAATATTCCTTTTATGTCTCTCTCTCTATTCTCGGAAATAAATTTCTCAAAACTTCATATATATTTAAATAGGATAAACCATGAGATAATTTCCAACTTGTTTGCAGTTTAAGTCAAAGATTATGAGCAACTGATATAATGCATATTTATTTTATAAATGTTGCTACTAGTTCTAAAGGGCCCAGCATGGCCCGGCGGATAAGGCACTCGACTCGTAATCCAAGGGTCGCGGGTTTGTATCCCCGTCATACCAAACATGCTCGCCATTTCAGCCGTGGGGGCATTATAATGTAACGGTCAATCCCACTATTCGATGGTAAATGAGTAGCCTAAGAGTTGGCGGTGGGTAGTGATAACTAGCTGCCTTTCCTCTAGTCTTACACTGCTAAATTACGGACAGCTAACACAGATAGCCCTCTAGTAGCTTTGTGTGAAATTAAAAAAACAAAACAAAAACAAACTATTCCCAAACAGAGAAGTTATCTAAGAAATATACGTTTTTAGTTATTTAAATGAACGCGACCCTTTGGGCCTAGCATGGCTAGACGGGTAGGGATTTGACTCACAATCTATGTACTACGTGTTCGAACCCCATCACCAAACATACTCGTACATCAGTTATGGGAGTTTTATAATGTGACGTTTAGTCCTAGTTTTGATTGGGGTAACCCAAGGGTTTGCGGTGGATAATATTGATTATGTGCCTTCTCTCCAGTATATTACTTCTAAATCAAGAAGGGCTTACAAAGATAGCCCTCTAGTGAATATTTTCTTTATCAGATGACCCCTAGTAGATCACCGCAAGTTTAAAACTATTTAATGCTGAAAACCGGTTTTCGATACCCGTGGTAGGCACAAGTACAGACAGCAATGCACATACCATAACGGATTTCCCATTATGTGTTTATTTTAATGTCTGTTTTAGTTAAATATATATTTAGAAATGCTTGTAACTTATATTGGTAAATGTGTATTGTGAAGGTCCCGCCTACTTTCTAAGTTTGTAGAAGATTCTCTGGGGTAAGAATCAACAATGTTCGATGTATGTAAAATACTAGTGACTGCTTGTATTGTTGTCAAATAAACTTTCTATAACCTCGCATTAAAGTTTCTAAATCGCAACACACGGGGAGAACAGTTTAATAATATTGATGGGTCACTATAGTCAGTGAACTAAGTTCGAAAGCTGTCATTGTGACAAATTCTTATAAACCTGAAAACCACAAATATTTGACCAGGAATGTTTATAGAGTTCGAGCATTACAAACTTCAGTGAATTAACTTTGGACATTAGTATTTCTACAAGGTAGACATTACATCTTTTCGCCAGGAAAAAAACTCACATATGAAGAATATAGCTAGCTAGCATTCCTGTCAAGTAAAGTGTATTAACATAAACTTAATTCACTCTCCGTAAACCGTCGACAAAGTATTCAGTTCCGGACCAGATAGGAGACTCAGTACTTTTTGCAAGTGTATTTGTTTTGTATTTAAACACAAAGTTACATAAAGGGCTAACTGTGATCTGCCTACCACGGGTATCGAAATCCGGTTTCTAGCAATATAAGTCCACAGATATACCGCTGTGTTCTTGGGAGACTTGTAAGTTTGTACAACTATTGTATATGCATAATTATTTGTAATCACTGTTTGTAGTAACCGTTATTATAAATTATATTGTTGTTTGTATTTTGAAATATATTTGTGTCTATTAATCTTGATGGCAAATATCATAAATTTGATATATGTTGACATTCGATTAACTTCAGTTTCCGTTTATTTGAAATCGTGAAACGTAACACATGTAGTATAATAAATCGGAGACTTTTCCGAGATAAATTATAATAGGTAACAATACAAACAAATAAATTGTGGTCCGAATGTCAGGCAAAATTTTCTGATTTTAACTTTTTATTACTTTGGAGAAAGCTTCAGTCCCTCGTATTTTAAGTTTAATTATTTAATTACATGTTTAAAAAACTAACTAAAAATAAATGAAGATAATATCTCAGCACCATCTCGACCACAAGTCGAAGTTTGTAGACCACGTGACACCAAATAATTCAACAACTCGCCAAATAGCACTGTAAATGATGGAGTGTGCGCAGTTCATTCTTACATCGACAGGTGGGTACCTCGCAAGGTCTTTTGAAATAACAGAGGACGCTAGCGTACATATATTACTTTACAGGAAGAACTAAGGGCAAGTATTTAGATGTATGTAATACTCAAGCTTTGGTTAATTACTTGAGAAAAGTTTCAATCAATAATATTATACGGTTTTAGTTATATTTAACCAGTTTGATCAAATTAGCTTATACTGGGTATAAAACAAACAAAAAACATTAACCTGAAGAAGAAGTGCCATCTCGAAATATATAAAATCTTCATTAGTCTCTAAAGTCAGTCAAATATGTAATTTATGTAATGAATTTAAATGTTTTATTTCTCTTGTTTTATATATTAAGCACTAGACGTTTTTTTTGTTATTATTATTATATGCTGTTGGACTTCTGGGTGATAGAAACAGAACGGTAACAACCGAAGTTTATAAAAAATCATTTTGAATAATTCAAAGTTTTGAAACGGCTGTTTATATGATAGTATTTCTTTCTTTCCAACGTATCGTTTCATAACAATAAGATATGATCGTATACAACTTGTACCTTGAGTACTGCGCATGATCATCGCTCTCTCTCTCATAGTTTTGTGGGTATTAGTGTTTACATACCCAGGAAGGTTAGGTTTCGTCAACCTCTTCCTTCTTCCTTTGTATTTGTTTTAGCAACTGCCAAGTGTATTTATACATTGTACACGAGGGCCAGAGTAACCCGCACTTACTAGGGCTCCTATCAGGGCAATGTTCATGCACTATCTACATATACACTTGGTGCAAATAAATCATATCTCTTTATAGTTCCATCATTATTTTCACTTTCATTAGATAGGTATCAACTATAAAACATTCACAAAATCCCTTTCAATGTTTATTAGTTAACCCATAAACTAATGTGGAGTTTAATTTATAGGTGGAGGTTTTGTTTTATTTCGAAAATATATATTTACTGGAGAAAGGTGTTTAGGACTATCCTTATCATGTGTCCAGTATTTATCTAGTTCGTTCACTAGTTCGTTTTTCTCCAATTCTTGTCAAAATAATTTATTGTACTGTGTAGGAGTCTATCTGCTATTGTTTCTATGTGTGCATATTTATATATGAATCCTGATGATGTAGTTCTGGGTACTTTATAAGCTGTTGTAAGTAGTGTATTTTGTATCGTTTGTAGTTTTAGTTGTACTAGTCTTTTACTTACATTTATCCATGTAGGGGTTGCATAGTCAGTTACTGGTCTAATGTATACTGCGCATGATCAAGTCAAGTTTGTTTGTTTTGAATTTCGCATAAAGCTACACGATGGCTATCTGCGCTAGCCGTTCCTAATTTAGCAGTGTAAGAAACCAAATACTGTACAGAAATGAATTTATTATCCCATAAAAATATAGCTGTTTCAAACCTTCAGACTTTCGTGAGTACCTCATAAAAAGCAAGTAGTAAAATTAGTTTGAGTATTTATTTTTTTCGGTTGTTATGGAAAATCAATTAACCAGACAAAAGCATTTGCTCGTTTCATAAACGGAATAACTAAGGGGTAAATTAGAGCAGCATGAAAGGGTATGATAAAGGATAATTTTGTGTAATTTACAAGTAAAGATGAAGATAAAGTGGCTGATGAATCTACCCTTGAGCACTTATATAATCAATCTAAATACAACTTTGAAGGTATTGAAGTTTAAAAATCTAACAGGGGTTTGAGGAACAACCAGGGACACTCAGAAATACTAGTTCTATTGTTTTGGTGATCCGCGTTCGAGTCTTCTGGGTGGAGGACGACTGGTTATCAGCGGATCACGTGGTTTGAGTTTGGGCTGTAGACGTTGACTGATCCTTAACTTCGTGATAACGAGTTTGCAAACTGTCTTTGTTAACCTGAAGATGACCAAGAAGGTTGAAACGTGTCTTTGTTAACCTGAAGATGACCAAGAAGGTTGAAACGTTGTCCTGTACTTTACTTTGATACATTTTCTCTTCAGGTGAATTTCTCGTCGTCACGCATTACTTCACCACAGCGATTGTACGAAAAGTGTGTTATCTGTATAAACTCCATTATGCCCAAATTCTCCTACGTTACGCAATTGTTTCTTGACTTTTAGTGTCTGGGTAAATTTGATGCAAGTGGTCGTTGATCTTTAATACAATCGTCAAGACCTCTCAGTAGAGTTGTCCTCGACATCCGGAGTAGATAAAGCTAAGTTAGTGACGGGTTGAACAATGAGTGGTGTCGCGTGAGGCGGTCTTGCTGGTTTTGTTCGTCGGCGAGGGCGTTCGGGTCTAATGAACTGTAGAATATATTCTGTTTGTCTGGAACGGATTCGGTGGACGGATTGGAGTTTGGATTTGGTAGTTGCTTCGAGTGAATTCTGGCTATATTCTAGAAAGATAGAAGGAATATAAGAAATACAGAAAAAAATATTAATCGAGCTTTTAGAGGTGGAAAACTTGACATGAATGTCGGTGTTACAGTGTTTAGGTAAATAAGTGAAGTCGACCATGGTCGAGAGATAGCGAAAAAACTCGCTTCGTTGGATGATTCTCGTTTTGGTCGGTTCAATAAAAAAACTCCTGATTTTAATTGGTGCATAAATGTGATGATTTGACGAGGGGGGAATACCAGCGCTAGTTCATCAAGGATTATCACTAGAAAAGGCGAGTTTTTGGGCGAAGACCTTGTTGTCTTGAGAGAAACAGATGTTAATAACATGTCTGGTCTACTTAACTATTAGATTAGGAATAAAAAAAAAAGTTGTTATATAACACGCGCTCATGTTTTTATAGAACAAACTCCTGGTGATAAACAAACAAATTAAGTAACGATTGTAAGTTTAATTTAAAGTGTACGACTCTGTGAACAAGTGAATTTCTTACAGACGAATATCTCTGTAATTTTCTTCTGCCTTTAAATGTATTTTTCTAGCATTGATTAATTAATGTAGTATATAAAGTGTTCGATTGATATAACGTCATCAAAAAGAAATCTTCGTTACATCCTTCTCGTCACATTGTTTTGAGGACCCGGCATGGCCAGATGGGTTAAGACGTTCGACTCGTAATCCGAGGGTCGCGGGTTCGAATCCTCGTCGCACAAAACATGCTCGCCCTTTCAGCCGTGGAAGCGTTATAATATGACGGTCAGTCCCACTATTCGTTGGTAAAAGAGTAGCCCAAGAGTTGGCGGTGGGTGGTGATGACTAGCTGCCTTCCCTCTAGTCTTACACTGCTAAATTGGGGATGGCTAGCGAAGATAGCCTTCGTGTAGCTTTGCGCGAAATTAAAACACAAACAAACGTTGTTTTGTTTTTTAATAATTGTAGTAAAAATTAAATGAGTTTTATTTAAGTAAAAAAACTACAAACATATACGGATCACTTGATAATTATAATGCAAAAGTGGGCAAACATAAACATGTAATGTGGAGGTTGGGGCAAGAGCAACATTTTGCTTTAATTGTTTTTTTTTGTTTTTTTCTGAGAAATAGGAATTTTTATAGTAAAGTATAGACAATGTGAAACATTAGAATAATGGACGAAGATGGGTAATCTCATCAATCATTATGCACAGAAGGACAAAAACTTTAAATATCTTGAACGTGAAACTGAAAAGTTTATTAAAGGCATTTACGCAGATATATACTTAGATATTTTGTTTTAAAAAGTGAACATAGCATGTTAGGAATTTGAGAAATTTCGATATTTGAAAGTGCATCGATATACCCAATACTATAATAATTTGCCAAGTGTCATGGTGAATGTTGCTCCTGCCATCTATTGAGAGTTTATAACACTAGTTAATTTCGAAGCAATACTTGTTATCAGAACTAAGATGCTTTATACAAGAAGGTTAGATGGTGTACCTCATTGTTTTACATATTAACTTGTTTGAGCTTATTTTATTACAAAACACACCCACAACGATAGGAATACCCATTTCAATTATGATTAACTTCTATTCGCAAGCCTGACAGACGAAAAATAAAATACACAACGAGGGAAGTATCCATTGAAATACACAAGTGATTGATATAAAAGTCTAAAACGAATAATAGCAGCCAGATAGTGAACGCGTTAATGGTACCAGACGTCACAGCGGACAATACAAAAGCGAATCGGTTTTAAAATCCGCTAGTATTTTGTACACAAGTCCATTACATCACATAGAATATTACACTTTGTTTTAATATTCCCTTACAGTTTATCATTTATGATAATGAATTGTTTTCCCCAAATGTTCTGTATTAATTCCTACAATCCAGCCCATACCACCTCCATTATGTTAAAATTGAGATGTGCGACAAAGCCAATAGTTGTGAATATATATATCTGCCTGTTTGTCATCATGATGTCGTTTACCATATTTACTGTATACTTAGAATAATTGGCTTGCTCGAAAATGAATCCCCATACGATGTGTTATGTTTCAGAAGGAATATGGCATTATGGACCGCCATTTGGTTTCATTAGGCCCATGTGTTACTGTAGATGGTGTACGTTGACTACGACTGCTTTCCTCGTTATCTTCGAATAAGTTGTAATTGATCATTACTAAACACCAAGAATTCGGAGATGTCCAGAAAGAGCACATCTCTTCATTTTTGCTTTTTTTTTACTGTTTGTGGCCCAATATCTATTCGAATTTATGTGGTTTGACTACCTCTTTTCAGTAGCAGTTTTTTTGTTAATTGTCTACTAAGAGCACTTCATGCTAACACTTAACGTTTTTTGTATGCACGTGCATCCCGAAACTGATACTTCAGAACTGAACATTCTAGTTTTTATAATATTAAATAAAATGCTTTGCTTTTGTTGCTTAGGAATTTAAAATCCAGTTAGTATGAAAGACACATTAATACAAATTGTGCGACTGGCTATGAAAAAAGTCAGGTTGGACAAGGAAGCTACGATATTTGAGCGAGTAACCAACGCCCCCTGTCAGATGTACACAGTAGCGGATGTTTATGAACATTGTATGCCAAATGATTGCTGGTTAATTATCAACGACAAAGTATATGATGTCACCGAGTTTCTAAAAGAGGTAAGAATGCATTATTTAAAGTTTAATTTGGGTATTAATTATTAAGATGTTGGTTACAAATGGGGTTTGTAGATAACTTTTTCGCAAATTTCTTAATTCGCTCTACACTCGCACAAAAAATACTTGTTTGTTCATGAAAATCCTTGCATGTCTGGCTATACCTGAATATGTATGGGTTTTAGAGACTCCCTGTAGTACGTTGGTCTTAAGGTTAATTGGTTCTAATTAGAATTAAGCCTATCAACATATGATATCTTCTGACTAACGTGGATTTTTGTGTGGAAAATCAAAATAACTAAGGCGAGAGAGGAAAGTAATTGTTTGTTTGTTTTTGAATTTTGCGCAAAGCTACACGAGGGCTATCTGCGCTATCCGTCCATAATTTAGCAGTGTAAGACTAGAGGGAAGGCAGCTAGTCATCACCACCCACCTCCAACTCTTGGGCTACTCTTTTACCAACGAATAGTGGGATTGACCGTAACATTATAACGCTTCCACGGCTGAAAGGACGAGCATGTTTGGTGTGACGGAGATTCGAACCTGCGACTTTCGGATTACGAGTCGAGTGCCTTAGCTACCTGGCCATGCTGGGCCTAGCAAGTAATTGTAGTATAGGAATGTGGTGTACGGATGTATCAAGTGAATGCATAGATTCAAGTAAGATTTAACGAGAAATTCTGGTATAACTATTAACCAAATAAAGCTGCAGTTTCTACTGGGATGAAGATAAACCTACTGGTTATGTTTAGTGGAAGAAGAAGTATCTTTAAAACAACATCAGATCAGAGATAACACGAAAATATGCATTGGATAAAATTGTTATAATTACTTCACAGAATTTATGAAGAATTCGTAAAAAGGTTAGAAATTCCTTTTGCTTTTCCTGTTGACACCTTGATATACGACTACAAAAGTCCAGAATATTAAATCATTACCCGATTTACTGGACTGACTATTGACCCTTGCCATTTGCTACTCACAAAGAACAAAAGTAAACCCTTCATCCGCCATGAAGAAACCAGTTGTTCCAAGGCCAAAAAGCTTTAGGGCTAACGGACTTTAGGTATATATAGACATGGCACCATATATTTCAAACATGGCTGCATTCACGTGTAAAGACATTATGCCGATTAAAGGAAATATTGATAATCAGACTAGCATGCTCGAATGTCACATGGTCTCAGTTTTTATTCTTTAGAAAATATCTAATCTCACTGAACAGACTATCGTTCATAACTTTTTTAGCGTGTAAATTAAATCGTAATTACATTAACCCTAAATTTAAAAAATATATTTTGTTTGTAGTGTGATAGATATTACGTTTTGTTAAAAATGACCTTCTGACACAGATTTTATGGCATTCACAGTATACATGCAGGGATAATATGCATTACACACCATTTTACAATTTAATTAGTATATATTGAATATTTAAAGTTTTGAATAACACGTTGTTTTTGTTTTTTGAATTTCGCGCAAAGCTACTCGAGGGCTATCTGCGCTAGCCGTCCCTAATTTAGCAGTGTAAGACTAGAGGGAAGGCAGCTAGTCATCACCACCCACCTCCAACTCTTGGGCTACTCTTTTACTAACGAATAGTGGAATTGACCGTCACATTACAACGCCCCTAAGGCTGAAAGAGGGAACATGTTTGGTGCGACAGGGATTCGAACCCGCAACCCTAGGATTACGAGTCGAACGCTTAACCCACCTGGCCATGCTGGGCCTAACAGATTGTGTAACAATGCTTACTAACTTCTTTATTTGCCGACGACCAATATCTGTCGAATCTTGTCCATGAATTAATTTAGTAACATACAAAAAATACTCAACCTAAGTAAGGAAAATACACCCTTGTGCAAATTAATTGAAACAAATGGTCATTTCACAATATTTTTAGCATGGCGGCCGGTGTAGGCTCGCTGGACCTGCTGATTTCCTTTAATAGTCATTTTTTCACACAGACGGCGTCATTAGCTATGTTTTACAGTACGGTCGATCTATTTTTGGGATATATGACGAAATTTTGAGGAATATTACGTCATTCAAAATTGCGTTAGAAGGGCAAGGAGACCAGTCACAAAACAACTTCTTACCAACTCAATGAAGAAAAAACGGTATCAAGGGGGTCTGAAATACAAGAACTGGACGCAAGAACAATGGAGGAAGGTGTTATTTAGTGACGAGACTCATTTCTTCGTACAGGGTCAAAAAAGTCTGCATGTTTGCAGATCTCCAGGTGAAAAACTTCGAGAATCTCACATCAATCAGTTCGTAAAACGTCCCTTGAATAAGATGTTTTGGGGCTTTTTCAGCTAATATGGCGTCGGAAGCTTACATATCGTAGAAGGTATGATGCGAGGACCACAGTATATCGAAGTTTTGCAGAGAAGAGTCGTTCCAGAATCGAAAAAGAGATTTCCATATTTCAGCATTTTCCAGCAAGATCTGGCTCCGTTCTACACATCGAAACTTGTGAAGAATTTTATGACTACAACGCGAATAAAGGTGCTGGACTGGCCTAGAAACTCTCCGGACTTAAATCCTATTGAAAATCTTTGGGCGATTTGAAAAGAAAGACTTCGGGAAAAAGACTGTACTACGAAAAATAAGCTAATTGAGGCCATAATTGAGGTGTGGTACCTCGATCCAAAAATTAGTAAAGATTGCAGTCAACTCATGGTCTCGATGCCAAAGCGGATTAATGGTCTTCTCAAAAATAAAAGCGGTCATATCATGTATTAATTTGTGAGTAATTTATGGATTCTCAGACATAAAACACAAAAAATTGAAAAAAATCGTAATTTTCCGTCTTGTTTCAATTAATTTGCACAAGGGTGTATAATTAATTTCAATTGAAAATTTCTTGTATTTCAATTCAGTGAAAATTATAGCAAATATGTTACACAATAAAAACCTTAGCTTGTTTATTACGTTAATTTGAAACTTAACTGTTGGCTGTGTATGTTGTAACGATGTTCACTGTTGCAGCATCCTGGCGGTGAGGAGATAATACTTGAATATGGCGGTCGCGATGCAACTCTGTCGTTCTATGGAACCGGACATAGTTCGGACACTGTCCGAGAGATGGAAAAGTACTGCGTTGGTTTAATAGTAGAGGTAAGACTGTCATCGTTTAAGATTTGTTGTGTGTGTGTGTGTTTTCGATAAAATGGAAATTAGAGTTTGGTTTATAGATGTGAATATGGTGGAGCTATCGTGGCTACTTCTTATGATACCGTCACACTGGGGTGTCAGAATTATTACGAGTAATGTTTATAAGCAATGGCTGTGTGGTAAACCCACTTGTTACTTGTTTACCCCTTATTTACTATAAAGCAGGCCCGGCATGGCCAAGTGTGTTAAGGCGTGCGACTCGTAAGCTGAGGGTCGCGGGTTCGCATCCCGGTCGCGCCAAACATGCCCGCATTTTCAGCCGTGGGGGCGTTATAATATGACGGTCAATCCCACTATTCGTTGGTAAAAGAGTAGCCCAAGAGTTGGCGGTGGGTGGTGATGACTAGCTGCCTTCCCTCTAGTCTTACACTGCTAAATTAGGGACGGCTAGCACAGATAGCCCTCGAGTAGCTTTGTGCGAAATTCCAAAACAAACAAACAAAAAATACTATGAAGTCGTTTTTATGAATTGCTGTCCATCCTGTGTAGGTATTATTAATAGAGAATGTTAGTCAAAGAAGCTAATAAGTTTCTCTTGCCCTAGTTTCCTACTAGTTCAACTAGGGTATGGCGTGCACTTTCTCATGGGAAGGTCTCTGTAAAGCAGGGCATTCCAAATAAAAATTGACAATGATATCTACCACGTACATATCAGATGACATCTCAATGATAAATATTTAATTTTTTTCGTGAGAGTGACTGCCAGTCACGTGGACAAAACCTGTGTCCTGAGGAGAAGGGTGTTGTGTTGTTTTGCAGACATAATGCTATGGTTTCCAGATCTGGAATATGATACATATCTAATATAACATATGGTTTCCAGATCTGGAATATGATACATATCTAATATAACATATGGTTTCCAGATCTGGAATATGATACATATATAATATAACATACGGTTTCCAGATCTCGAATATGATACATATATAATATAACATATGGTTTCTAGATCTGGAATATGATACATGTCTAATATAACATACGGTTTCCAGATCTGGAATATGATACATATCTAATATAACATATGGTTTCCAGATCTGGAATATGATACATATGTAATATAACATACGGTTTCCAGATCTGGAATATGATACATATGTAATATAACATACAGTTTCCAGATCTGGAATATGATACATATGTAATATAACATATAGTTTCCAGATCTGGAATATGATACATATCTAATATAACAAATATTTTTTTAGATCTGGAATATGATACATATCTAATATAACATACGGTTTCCAGATCTGAAATATGATACATATCTAATATAACATACAGTTTCCAGATCTGGAATATGATACATATGTAATATAACATACAGTTTCCAGATCTGGAATATGATACATATCTAATATAACATATGGTTTCCAGATCTGGAATATGATACATATCTAATATAACATACGGTTTCCAGATCTGGAATATGATACATATCTAATATAACATACAGTTTCCAGATCTGGAATATGATACATATGTAATATAGCATACGGTTTCTAGATCTGGAATATGATACATATCTAATATAACATACGGTTTCCATATCTGGAATATGATACATATCTAATATAATAAATATTTTCCAGATCTGGAATATGATACATATCTAATATAACATATGGTTTCCATATCTGGAATATTATACATATATAATGTAACATATGGTTTCCAGATCTGGAATATGATACATATCTAATATAACATATGGTTTCCAGATCTGGAATATGATACATATCTAATATAACATACGGTTTCCAGATCTGGAATATGATACATTTCTATATAACATACGGTTTCCAGATCTGGAATATGATACATATGTAATATAACATACAGTTTCCAGTTCTGGAATATGATACATATCTAATATAACAAATATTTTTTAGATCTGGAATATAATACATATCTAATATAAGATAAGGTTTCCAGATGTGGAATATGATACATACCTAATATAACATACGATTTCCAGATCTTGAGTATGATACATATCTAATATAACATATGGTTTCCAGATCTGGAATATGATACATATCTAATATAACATATGGTTTCCAGATCTGGAATATGATACATATCTAATATAACATATGGTTTCCAGATCTGGAATATGATACATATCTAATATAACATATGGTTTCCAGATCTGGAATATGATACATATGTAATATAACATACAGTTTCCAGATCTGGAATATGATACATACCTAATATAACATACGATTTCCAGATCTTGAGTATGATACATATCTAATATAACATATGGTTTCTATATCTGAAATATGATACATATCTAATATAACATATGGTTTCTATATCTGAAATATGATACATATCTAATATAACATATTAACAGATGGATTTGAGCTACATGACAGTTCTCTAGCAAAGATACTAAAAATACTCATTTTTACTTCTGTTTTTCAGTGTTAAATGAAGGTTGTTTCACTTTTTCATACATTGCATTAAATTATCTTTGTTTCAAACGCAGTCGAGACTATTATTCAGGTTCACATCGAAATGCATTTCCTACAGGAACATTTTGTTATTCTGTGATTTATAACAAGTTACTATCAAAGGGAAATCAGTACGTCTGGGTGTCTAAATCATAAGTATCGTTCATGTACTAAGCATGAGGTTGGTATAGTTACTGGTTTGTTCTCAGTGAAAATAAATGGATATACAGCTCTTGTAAAGAGGGCTATATCTTAGTTATCGGAACCTGAACACTGAATACAGTAGTTGTGATTCTGTATTATATTGTTGTTTCTCACCACTTCAGATCAATACCACGAGAGAGAGGCCTAGTTGTGTTATTGATTTACCTTTATACAGGGTTACTGATGAGGTGGGGATGGGTTGGCTTGTTTTGAATTTCGCGCAAGGCTGCACGAGGGCAGCCTGAGCTATCCGTCCCTAATTTAGCAGCGTAAGACTAGAGGGAAGGCAGCAATTCTTCACCACCCACCGCCAACTCTTGGGCTACTCTTTTACCAACGAATAGTGAGATTGATCGTCACATTATAGCGTCCCCATGGCTGAAAGAGCGAATATGTTTGGTGTGACGTGGAGGTGAAGAGTGAATGGTGACATTATCCGAAGTTTGTCACAACTCAAGCAACAGACTGAGCCTCACTCCTTTTTATTTGCCGATAATAAATTTGTGGATCTTGAATTTTTAGAAGGAAAATATTTTTAGTTTTTTTTAATGAAAGTTGTTAAAAATAACGACTTTTCTCTGTTGATATGTATACACACACATGTTAAATCCAGCTTCTCCAGACTATTGAGAGTGTCAAGTGTATATTTTTGCATAGTTTCAAGTTTCAGCAGAGCTCGCATCAAATAAATTTTATGTGTGCTAAAATAATCATGGCACCCACGGAGATGCCGCATATTCACGCATTGTTAGTTGTAGATAAAACAAGAACTTGTGTAGTGCGCTTCCAAGTGAATTTTAGTTTGTCTGTTTTATAAGTTTTACACAATATAATTACATTTTTTTCTGTTATTTTACAGAACGAGCGGGCATACTTGTACAGTGAAGAAACTCCTCCTCAGAGTGTGAGTGTCGTTGCTTAACTGTTTCGATCAGTGTCAGGAAGAGACAATAGAACTGGACAATACAACGTTCGATGTTATTTCAATAATAATAATCGATTCACCTTCATCATTATTTTGCCTTGTTTTTGTTTTCTACATTTTTCGTCATACGAGGGCTGTAGCGATGTAAAATGTAGCACTCACTGATCCGTAAATTGACGCACAGATAGCCTTCGTGTAGCTTTGAGTGAAATTCAAAAACAAACAAATTATAAAGTGAACCAAGCTCCGTTCTCACAAACACTTACCATACTAAACAGAGACGTCTAGCGAGTTTTAACGTTGAGTAATACAAGGCCATCATTTTCTCACTCAGCCAACTTTTTATTAACATTAGAATTTCCGGTAAGATCCATATGATTCCCATGGTTTTAAACTTCTGTAAGTACTAAACTACTTGTTGGTCTATGACGCTTTGATTATGTTGTTAATAAAACACGTGAACTACACAAAATTTACACAAAAATATCACCAATGTTGCAGTTGATCTTACTAATTTCGTCTAAGGTCTCCTATGTATTTGACACAAAACGTTTGTTGTCAGTTTTCTACTCTAAGTGGTGTATCACACGAAAACAAATTTATTGAATATGTAGACTCTTATCGGCAGTGAATAATATCAAAACAAGTCAGTATTTTGTTTTCGATTATCCACGCAAATTAACAAAAAGGCGCTATCTTCGCTGACTGGCCTTAATATTGAACTTATAGATTTGAGAGAAGACAGATTATCAACAGAACCCTCCGCCAACTTGTGGATCACTTTACTCGAATAGTGGAACTTTACCACCACTCTTATAATACACACAAGGCCTAAAAGTGAAAAGCGTGGTTTAAATAAATTGGGTTAAAAGGACTCCTTTTGTCCATAGTCCAGCACTCTAATCACGAGGTAATGACCAATATTTTTTAACAGTTTACGGAGTTTTGTGGTTATGTTCAAATTGATTGGTGGAAAGTTATGTTGAAGAAAAATATAGTTATTTCTTCACCATATTGATACTTGTTTCATGAAGAAAGCTTTATTACAAGTTGTTGTTTAATAGAATCCGAACTCACAACTACCTGGAAGATTACCATAAGCTTAAACGATAATGTTTCCATAGTGAGGTTTAAATATGTTTGTCTGCTTTTGTACTGTCTGTAACATCTTTTTCTCCAGATTTTTGGCTTTTGTTTCTTACGTCCCCTTCAGATGAAGCCATAACTTTTGTTTTGTTTTTTGTTTTTCTTAACGATTTGCTTATCTTCTTTTTTTGGCTTTAGTTTAGGTTCCTTAACGGTAGGTGGAGGGGAGGAATCAGATTCACTACTTTTCATGTTATTACCACATTTAGACTTCATCTTATCCTTTTCGCGTTTTCGGCTTAGCTTGGAACGTCGGGTTGTTACACTAGTGTTCCTTCCTTTCTTATCGGGTTTGGCTTGATCTGCTAAGTTCATGGAAAGGGCCATAAGTTGGGAAATTTCAGTGGCTTCAGAGGGCTCCTCAGAAACAAACTGTCGAACAAAATATTCGTAGCAGAATTCCTCCTTTTTATCAGGTTTTCCATCGTCACCAGAGTCGTCTAAAATCGAATTGTTCCTTCTTGAATACCTTCCTAATGGTACTTTAGACTTGTTGTCGATAGACCTAAGCATCATCCGGCCATTTCTTTTACCTCTTTTTCTGACGTCACTGCTATCTTTCGTCATTGTTTTCATCTTGAGCCTTTCTAACTGAACAAACCTGAAATGAACACATATTTAGTTGTAATCATATAATTTTAACACATTTGGATAATATGAAATTTCGGTTTCAGTTGTGACGATTCTGAATTGATATGAGTGAATTAGTTATTCAGTCTAGATGTTAAACAATAATCATATTTTAAAATGCCCTCTTTATCTACGCTTAATAACGGTTAACAATGATTTTACGTTAAGACAGTCAACTGATTTTTGACATGTGATGTAATATGAATATTTTATGTCTTTTAACTTTATTCCAACATACTTACACTCCCCACAATTATAAAATAATTTATCCTAGGATGGTATTTAAAAAAAACAACACAAGTGAAGCACATAACTAACACTATATAACGTATTTTCTCGATATTCAAAACTTTGCTGATAAGTTTCAACACTTGGCCAAGTTCGACTCGTAGTCTCAGGGTCGTGGGTTCGAATCCCCATCGCACACCAATCATGTTCGCCCTTTCAGATGTGAGGGCGTCATAAAGTTACGATCAATCCCACTATTCTTGGATAAAAGAGTAGCCCAAGAGTTGGAGGTGGGTGGTGATGACTAGATGCCTTCCCTCTTGTCTTATACTGTTAAATTAGAGACGGCTAGCGTAGATAGTCCTCGTGTAGTTATGCGCGAAATTCAAAACAAACCAAACCGGTACAAAAATGTTCACACTAAGCACTGAAAACTGAAACTGTAATGAGCACATAATATTACCAAAAACAAAAATATACTTTACTAAAATTAGAATACAGGGGAAGTTTTAACAATAGGGGCCAAATTCATCTATCATATTGTACACTTTGTTATCTAGACTGAATCAATCAGACTCTAACACACGAGAAACGAAAATTAGGTGATATTAATTTTCTTCTTTTTTTTTTTTATCAAACCTGACGTTTCACAATCATCAATACAGACCAAGGAAATAATAATAAAAGAAACCGTCCAGTATCTACATTTAAAGGCTAATCTTGACTATTATATCTAAAATGTATTAGAAATGCAGACATTTTGCAAAATTATAATTTGACAAATACAATATCCACTAAAACACTAGTCCGTCACTCAGATTTTGACTCGGCCTATTTTAAACTTTTCAGCTGTGTTCATATTTTCATGAATAACAAAAGTTCAAAGACATTTTAAGCGTTTTTAGAAAAATATTTACTGCTTTACTCGTTCTAAAAAGTTCTATAGTTACTACACTGTAAGTATCGTTATTGGCATTTTGAAAGTATCATATTTATTCACAATTCCTTTAGCCTTTTAACGGTTAATAATCATAAACCTAGGCCTAATTATTTTTCCCTCTTGAAAGTCATATACATAGTTGAGTTTTGGTAGGAATCTGTGTTTGGTTACGTGAAATACAATCCAATAAGTTAAATGTAAACTTTAATAACTGAAACATATTTATAGCTGTTACTACGTAATATTAAAATAAAGCTCTAACTTGCTTGTCAAATGACATGTTAAAATTGGTAACATTTTTGTGCAAAAAATCTGAAACAATATTAAAAAAAATTTATGAGGAGCATAGTGTTCGCAAGTTATTTTTTCAAAACGACTTCACTAAGACCGCTAACTGTTTACATATCCATTTAAAACGTAAATTTGTCGCATTTTTTCAGGTTAACGATTTGTATAAAAAAGAAAATAAAGATAATATTTAAATACTCCTATAACTAACTGACTTAATGTTGTTTTCTTTTTAATACCACAATTAAAAATAAGCCTCAAAGACAATTTTTGGTCTTTATGATACCGCTTCGTCAAATTCTTGCATAGTCTCTTTTTACCTTTTTTTGTCTCCAATTATTTATGTCTCATTTAGCTTATTTATCATTATTATTCGATGTAACATGTGACTTGTTTGTTCCCAGTTTTAAGGTCTCATTCAGTTAGTTTTCTCCCACCGTTTTATGTTCGTTATTAGTAATTCATTTATTTTTGGAAAAAAAAAATATCGGAAGAGAAGGCACTAGTTATTTTGAATTGTGGTTTACAATAAAAAAAATCTTAAGGTGTAGAGTTATAGTTCTATTACAGAAGTTGATTTCTTTTATTAAACCCAATATATACATATATTACTTATCGTTATCATAAGGTAAGTTGTGAGAATTACAACGTTTACCTACCTAGTGAAAATTTCCTCCTCGAATTTGTTAACTGGACGTAACAACGTCATCATTCTCCAGTCAATGTCCACTTGGTTAAGCTCGTATAGATTCACCTCGCGCATGGAAGAAGGGATAGGCTCCAGGTAGTTGTAGGGGTTTTTATCTTCGAAGGACTGTTTAACCTTTACGTGTTTCAAAATTATGATGTCTGACTCTGAAACTCTTTCTTTTCTCAGATGAAGTTCTGGAACTTTCCATAAAATAGAATTTAACTCTT